>NC_091355.1:5007043-5024543 GCF_038502225.1 Cherax quadricarinatus
ATACCTTTTGTTACTTGCTATGTCAAATTCAGTAAAGTAACTTAATCCCTCCAGCCCATATTAACTATATATACTCATGTCATGTCTAATTATTATATTTATATATTCACAGTAATGTTGTGTGAGGAGGAGACAAGCTGAGTGTTGAGTGAGTAGTGTGGTGCGGGTGATGTACTGAGTGACGCAACACTGTCCTGCCGCAGACCCCCCCCTCACTACACACCTTAAGCTGTTTCATACTCAGATGTTCATACTGCTTAGCATTCCACAACCACTACTTAAGAGTGGAATGCAGTCTCCTCTACTATGATCGAGCATCAACGTGCCCTCCTTGTCAGCGCTATTCTGTCTCTACACTGATGTACATAACCACGAGTATGAAGATATACGATACTGTGTACTGCCCTAGTACCTAGGGGTACATCCTAGTGACGGACGCTGTGAAATTGTAGAGGTGCTTGGGACGAGAGTGACTAAATCATTTTTATATTATATAATATTGATATGAGTAACCAGAAATAATGTGAAAGACATTCATGCAACTCCTAGTGCGACCCTCTGTCGTGTTGGGGGGGGTGTTGCAACCCCTGAATGGGTTACAATGATTATTATGTATATATGTAATGTATATTATCTTTTCATATAATTTTATATTGCTTATATTTGCGATAATAGCTAAATCGCAAATGTATGACTTTATATTATTATTTGACTGTTATATTCTTATTTAGCTTATGTTGTTAGGATGTATATAAAATGTGCTCAGTTAGGCTTGATTGTCAAACGACTGTAATTATCGCTTGTCGCTCGTTATACTGCCGGCTTCTGAGCTGCAGTTGTCCACGTAGCTATCACGTGATCGAGGGGGGGTGTCCTCACCTCTCGTGAAATTGTCAGTCTGCTGGAGACTCGCTTGCTGGTTGGACAGATTGTCTGTCTCATTATTCTTGTTAGTTCTGTAGAACTTTGTTCACAGAACATTGTAAAGACTTAGTGATTTTCGACGTTGTACTGAGGTTGTGTGTCACTTAGACACTCTGAACATCTCAGGTCCTTAGCTATAGCTTCTGACCTAATTTTGTACTGGTTTCTGTGTATTGTCACAGTCACAGTTTTACCTATGCTGAACAAAGATTCAGTATTATGGGAGTTTTGTAACTTTTGTGGAGGATCTGCAGATGGTCCCTACTTAGTGTCGTTATATTATCTCCTTGTTCCTGATTCTGTGTCGCAGTCGCTTGATATTGCATTGCTATTGGGCTTAGCATTCTTTGTTGTTCAAGCAGACTGTTCGGGTTGCCAGTCGGTCAAGAAGTTAGTTTATTTGAGGACTTTGTCAGTCACTTGTTTAAGTCTTATTCGAGTCTTGAGACATAGCTAACTACTTAAGAGCACTTACACGCATACTCACACTTGTACATATTTGTAATATCTTATTAAATGTTAATGTACCTGACGGTACTTAAGAATTATAAATGTGATATGTGCTTTCAGCACAATAATATTGAACTCGAGAGATTCATTTTATTTTGATTGCTGTGATTTAATTTAATTTGATAATATACCTCTAGACAACTTATAGACTTAATAAATTTATTAAATTTTAATTTCTCTAGTTAGTAGCCTACCAGTTGTAATCCTAAAGCACTATTGAACCATACTTAATTTTAATGGATAATTGGACAAGGATACTGACTACTTGTTACGAAAACCCAGTAACAGGCTGGATGCTAGAAGGGCAGTCCTTTCTAGTATTCACTGGAGATCTCTAAGCTTTTAGAATCGCGTTTTTTTGTAACATAATCCCTCCCTGGTTCCTCTCAGTTACTTTATATTTTATCCAGTAAATCCATTTTAGAGTAATGCATCACCAATAATATTCCTGAGGGATAAATCTCCCTTTATAATCCCCATCAGAGAAACCTATCAATCTTCTGAAGAAATCCCTTTGCTACAAATCCTAGTCAGACTAATTCGTTGAAGATAAATCCCATTCAAAGGAAAACCGTCACATAAAATCCCCTTGAAAGTAATCCATCAGCAATAAAAATTATTTTCAGGGTAATCCATCACGAATAAATCGCCCTCAAAGTATTTCATCAGCCATAAATTCCCTTCCGTGTAATCCATCTGAGATAAATTCCCCTCTTGAAAGCTGCCTGCCTGGCGTATACGCCAGGGGGATTTACGAACGTCAGGATAATGACGCAAAACTTTAGAGAGAGGCTGTAAACGGTGATGGTAGGAGAGAGAGAGAGAGAGAGAGAGAGAGAGAGAGAGAGAGAGAAAGAAAGAAAGAAAGAGAGAGAGAAAGAGAGAGAGCATTATGCCAAAACATCTTTCATACCCAGAAAGAAGATAAATCCTCCTCGCACTACCACCTTACCATCTCAACCCCCACTAAATCTCCCCATGACAGTCACCCCACTCTCTCCCCTCTTCTCCCTTCTCTCTCCAACCTCTCTCTCTTCTCTCTCTCTCTCTCCTCTCTCTCCCCCCTCTCTCCCCTCTCTCTCCCTTCTCCCTCTCCTCTCTATCTCTCCTCTCTCTCCCCTCTCTCTCCCCTCTCTCTCCCCTCTTTTTCCCTCTTTCTCCCCTCTCTCTCCTCTCTTCTCCCCTTGCTAACCTATTTAATACTCCCTTCCGCCCTCTTATTCAACACAAACATTTACTAAACGAATGTTATACGTGGGTAGCGATGTTAATGGTATTTTATCCAGGTCATTGTAATGTTGGATCTGTCAGTGGGGTTAATCCCAGGCTGTGGAGCCACGCTGGTGTGGGATTTATCAGTAAAAACACTGCATTTGTGGTCACAGTGGTTGTCCATGCTAACCTTCCTATGAGGTATAGACGTAAAACTAGTAGGATGAATCATATTTTAACTGGCCTCCGAATTTTTGGACTCACTTACCAAGGGTTTAAATCTCCAATAGCCATTTCCTGATAGGCCCAGGTGGGTTTGGAGAACCATCGTGAGAGGACGATTTTTAACGAGCCTAGAAGATGATAAGTTAGTGGGGTTTAAAGCCTATCCACTACACGAGTGTCATTAAGACTGTATGTCACTTGTACACCACCAGTCAAGAATACTTTTATATCTTAAATAAAAGAGAGATACACACCTCCAGGTGTATATTTCTCCTTCTAGACTTCTGCAAATGTATGTTTGTGGTGGGAAATGAGAATATTGCTGTGGTGAGAGAGAGAGAGAGAGAGAGAGAGAGAGAGAGAGAGAGAGAGAGAGAGAGAGAGAGAGAGAGAGAGAGAGAGAGAGAGAGAGAGAGAGAGAGGGAGAGAGCGCTTGTTAATAATACTACCTCTAGCGGCAGACACCTAACACCACTACAATCACTTGACACCACTAGCCATCACCTAACATGATTAACAACCACCTAACACCACTAGCTACCATCTATCACCAACCACTTAACAGACACAGTGACCACTGACAACCACCCACTAGGACAGGAACGTACTGTCACTTACCACATCTGGCAGCTAAGAACCTGTGGCTGTAACCACTGCTTCAACCCACTTACAACTTCCACTACAATTTAAACTACTACTGACAGTCATCTATCACCACCACTGACAGTCATCTACCACCACTACTGACAGTCATCTACCACTACTACTGACAGTCATCTACCACCATCACTGACAGTCATCTACCACCACCACTGACAGTCATCTACCACCACTACCACCTCCCTTCACCACGTACCATCACCACCAGCAATTACTACCTACGACCACCACCTTCAACTACCTTCCATTACCAGCTACAAGAACTACCACCATCCCCTACCACCAACTACCAGCAGTACCACCATCCCCTACCACCACCACCACCACCAACTACCTGCAGTATCACCATCCCCTACCACCACCACCAACTACCAGAAGTACCACCATCCCCTACCATCACTACCAACTACCAGCAGTACCACCATTCCCTACCACCACCAGTTAACAGTAGTGCCACCATCCCCTACCGCCATTCCCTACCACCATCCCCTACCACCATCCTCTACCACAACTACCAACTACCAGCAGTACCATCATCCCCTACCACCACCACCAACTACCAGCAGTACCACCACCAGCTAACAGTACTACCACCATCTCCTACCACCACAAACTACCAGCACTACCACCATCACCTACCAGTATTACCACCATCCCCTACCACCACCAATTACCAGCATTACAATCATCCCCTTTCACTACCAGCTACAAGCAGTACCACCATCCCCTACCCCAACTAGCTACCAGTACTACTACCATCTCCTACCACCGCCAGCTACCAGTAGTACCACCATCTCCTTTCACTCCCAACTACCCGCAGTACCACCATCTCCTACCACTACCAGCTGCCAGCACTACCACCACCAGCTAGCAGCACTACCACCAAAAGCTACCAGCACTACAACCAGCTACCACCACTACCATCACCAGCTACCAGCACTACCACCACCAGGTACCAGCACTACCACAACCAGGTACTAGCACTACCACAACCAGGCAACAGCACTACCACCACCAGGTACCAGCACTACCACCACCAGGTACCAGCAATACCACCACCAGGTACAAGCACTACCACCACTAGGTACTAGCACCACCAACACCAGGTACGAGGACTCCCACCACCAGGTTCCAGTACTACCACCAGCAGGTACTAGCACTACCACCACAAGGTACCAGCACTACCACCACCAGATACTAGCACTACTACCACCAGGTACCAGCACTACCACCACCAGGTACCAGCACTACCACCACCAGGTACCAGCAATACCACCACCAGGTACCAGCACTACCACCACCAGGTACCAGCACTACCACCACCAGGTACCAGCAATACCACCACCAGGTACCAGCACTACCACCACCAGGTACCAGCACTACCACCACCAGGTACCAGCAATACCACCACCAGCTACCAGCACTACCACCACCAGGTACCAGCACTACCACCACCAGGTACCAGCAATACCACCACCAGCTACCAGCACTACCACCACCAGGTACCAGCAGCAGGGATCATAAACAAGACAAGGTGGCTGACATTATGGTTGGTGATGCTGGAAGGTCTTTACTGAGGCTAAATCGAGCGAAGCAATCCCGGTCATCAGTCAATATTGTGATTGTGGTGGTGGTAGTAGTGGTGGTGGTAGTGGTAGTGGTAGTGGTAGTGGTGGTGGTGGTAGTGTTAGTGGTAGTGGTAGTGGTAGTGGTAGTGGTGGTGGTGGTAGTGGTGGTGGTGGTGGTGGTAGTGGTAGTGGTGGTGGTGGTGGTAGTGGTAGTGGTAGTAGTGGTGGTGGTAGTGGTAGTGGTAGTGGTGGTGGTGGTAGTGGTGGTAGTGGTAGTGGTAGTGGTGGTGGTAGTGGTAGTGGTGGTAGTGGTAGTGGTGGTGGTGGTGGTAGTGGTAGTGGTGGTGGTGGTGGTGGTAGTGATAGTGGTAGTGGTGGTGGTGGTAGTGGTGGTTGTGGTGGTGTGGTGGCAGGTGGCAGTGGTAGAGGCAGTGGTAGGTGGCAGGCAGTGGCAGTGGTGGCAGGCAGGCAGGTCAGTGGCATGTTCAGGTGGCAGTGGCAGTGGCAGGGTGGTAGGCAGGTAGTGGCAGACGGTGGTGGCAGGTGGCAGGAGGCAGTGGCGGTGGCAGGTAGCGGCAGGTGGAGGTGGCAGTGGCAGGCAGGTGGTGGCAGGTAGGTAGGTGGCAGGTGGCAGTGGCATGGTGGTGGCAGTAGGCAGGTGGCAGTGGCAGTGGATGGTGGTAGGTTGGTAGCTGGTAGGTTGGTGGTCAGGTAGGCAGTGGTGGTGGTGGCAGTGGTGGTAGGTGGCAGTGGTAGTGGTGGTGGTGGTGGTAGTGGTAGTGGTAGTGGTGGTGGTAGGTGGGGCAGTGGTGGTGGCAGGTAGTGGCAGTGGTAGTGGCAGGTGGTGGCAGTGGTGGTGGAGGTGGAGGTGGCAGTGGCAGTGGTGGTGGTGGCAGGGAAGCAGGTAGTGGTGGTGGTAGGTAGGTACCTGGTGGAGGTGGTGGTCGTAGTGGCAGTGGTAGGTAGTGGTAGTGGTGGTGGAGGTAGGTAGGTGGTAGTGGTAGGTGGCAGTGGTAGGTGGTGGCTGGTGGTTAGTGGTAGGTGGTGGTGGCAGTGGTGGTAGCTTGTTGGTAGGTGGTGGTAGCAGTGGTGGTAGTAGGTAGGTGGCTGCAGGCAGGTGGGTAGGTGGTGGTTGGTAAGTAGGTGGTAGTGGTAGGTGGCAGTGGTAGGTAAGGTGGTAGGTGGTGGTAGGCTAAGGTGGTATGGTTAGGCTGGCAGGTAGTGGCAGGTAGTAGGTGGTGGTAGGTGGCAGGTGGTAGAAAGGCAGGTGGTGGTAGGTGGCATGGACAGGTGGTGGCAGGTGGTGGTGGTAGGTAGGTGGAGTAGGTAGTGGTAGTGGTGGTGGTAGTGGTGGTAGTAGTGGTAGTGGTGGTGGTGTGGTGATCGCTCACCCATCTCCCCTTACCTCCCCCCTCCCCTCACCCCCACCCACCCAGAGATAGCTGTAAGCTATTCCTTAAACTTTCCTCTAAGCTCACTGCTGGCAGTGTCTGGGTGGGTTTAAAAGAACAAGCCTGAAAAACTGGTTTATTTTACTTCGTACTTTATCCTCCCTTCACCACCTCCTCTCTCTCTCTCTCTCTCTCTCTTTATTTCTTCATCTTCCTACTCTTTATTTACTTCGAATTCGCCAATACTGTTCATTAGGCTACCAAGTTAATTAACTGCTACAACTTTTTGATTAACAATGAGCTACCAATGAGCTATGCAGGAACTAATAAGCAGGTTGGCTAAGTGTTAGCAGGTATTAGTTGCAGCAAGCAGGTTAAGCCTAGTGCTTAGCAAGCAGGTGTTAGCGTTAGCAAGCAGGCAAGCTTAGCAAGTTTAGTAAAGAAGGTAAAGCTAGTAAGTTAGGCAAGCAGGCAAGCTTAGTTGCTAATGTTAAGTGTTAGTTAAGCAAGGCAAGGTTAAGCTAAGTTAGTTAAGTAGGTAAGGATTAGTGAAGCAAGGCAAGGTTAGTTAAGTTAGCAAGCAAGGCAAGGCTAAGTATTGCAAGTTAAGCAAGGTAGTTGCATGTTAAGGCAGGTGTTAAAGGCAGGTGTTAGTGTTAGCAACAGGCAAGCTAGGTAAGCCAGCAAGCAGGCAAGCTTAGTGTTAAGCAAGGCAAGGCAACCTTAGCAAGCAGGCAAGCTAGGTGTTAGTGCTTAGTAAGCTAGGTTATTAGCAGGTGTTAGCAAGCAGGCAAGTCTTAGCAAGCAGGTTAGTTAGCAAGTACAGGCAAGGTTAGTGTTAGTGTTTTAGTGCGAGGTAAGCTAGGCAGCTAAGCAAGGCAAGGCAAGTCTTAGTAAGCAGGCAAGCTTAGCGTTGCAGGTGTTAGTAAGCAGTGGTTAGAAAGCCAAGTAGGTTAGTTAAGCAAGGTTAAGTGTTAGTGCTTAGCAAGTAGGTGGTTAAGTGTTAGCAGGTGTTAGTGGTTAGAGTTAGCAAGGCAAGGTTATTAGTTAAAGCTAGGTAAGTTAGTAAGAAGGCAGGGTTAAGCTAGCAAAAGCCAGGCAGGTGTTAGTGTTAGCAGGTAAGCAGGCAAGTTATTGCCAAGTTAGGGCAAGGTGCTAGGTGTTATGTTAGTTAGCAAGCAGGTAAGTTAGTACTAGATAAGTTAAAGGGCAAGTATTAGCAAGCATGGTGTTAGTGTTCAAGTTAAAGGCAGGCAAGAATAGTTAGCAAGCAGGCGCTTAGCAAGCAGGCAACTAGTAAAGCCAGCAGGTCTTAGTGTTACGAATGCAGTGCTTAGTGCAAAAGGTTAGTACAAGGCAAGGCAAGCCAAGCAGGTTAAACAAAGAAGGCAAGGTTAGTTAAGCAAGGTGCTACTAAGCAGGTTAAGCAAGCAAGGCAAGGCAAATTGAGCAACTTACGCCAAGCAGGCCAAGCTAAGCAAGGCGTTAGGCAAGCTAGGCGTTAGCAAGCAGGCAAGTTACAAGCAAGGCAACAGCTAAGTAAGACAAGGTTAGGCTAGCAAGGCAAGGTTAGCTTTAGGCAAGCTAGGTAAACCAAGTGTTCAGTAAGCAAGAGGTGTTAAGTTGCAAGCTAAGTAAGTAGTTATAGTAAGCAAGGCAAGGTCTTAGGTAGCAGGTAAGCCAGCAATGCAGGATGGCCAGAGCAATTGGTTAGCAAGGCAAGGCTAGTGTTATGTCAAGCAAGCAAGCAGGCAAGCCAGTGCAAGCCAGGTGCGTTAAGTTAAGCAGGCAATTAGTAAGCAGGCAAAGCTAGGCAAAGCAAGGGGCAAGGCGTTAGTAATTGGGTTAGTAACAGGTGTTAGTAAAGTTAGTGAGCAGGTGTTAGCAAGCAGGCAAGGTGTTAGCAAGCAAGTGCTTAGCAAGCAGGCAAGTTAGCAGTTAGGCAAGCCAGGTGTTAGCAAGCAGGCAAGCTAGCAAGCAAGGTTAGTGCAGGCAAGCAGGCAAGCTACGTCAGTAAGGCAGGCTTAGTGTTAGCAAGCAGGTAAAGTTAGTGCTAGTTGAGCAAGGCAAGGCAGGCTAAGCAAGCAAGGCAAGGTTAGCAGTGGTCAGCAAGTAGGCTAGGCTAGCTAAGCAGGCAAGGCCAGTGGCGCGTTAGCAAGGCAGGTTGAAAAGGGCGAGGCGTTAGTGCCAGGCAAGTGCAGCAGGTTCAGCAAAGCAGGCAAGCTAGTGTTGCAAGCAGGCGAAGGTTAAGCTAAGTTAAGGCAGGGGTAAGTTAGTAAGCAGGTGGCTAAGTTGCAGGTTAGTTGCAGGTTAGCAAGGCAGGTAAAGTTAGAGTTAGTAAGCAGGTGCTTAGTAAGTTATTACAGGTAAGTTAGTGGTTAGTAAGTAGGTTGGTTAAGTACAGATGTTAAGTTACGTTAGTGGCAGGTGCGTTAGTAAGCAAGTTAGGGGGTTAGCAAGCAAGGTAGGTTAGTTAAGCAAAGTTAGCAAAGCTAGGCAAGGCTAAGTTAAGCAAGGTGTTAGCAAGGCAAGCAGGCAAGTTAGTGCATTTACTAGTTAGTTAGAAAAGGGCAGGTGGTAAGTTAAGCAAGGCAAGGCTAAGCTAAGCAGGTGTCAGCAAGTACAGGTAAAGTTAAGCAAGGTACTACAAGTGAGGTGTTGAAGGCAAGGTACGGAAAATTAGTCTTAGCAAACAGGCAATTAGCAAGCAGGCAAGCTAGGCAAGTTAGCAAGCAGGCAAGCTAGCAAGCAGGCAAGCTTAGTAAGCAGGTGTTAGCAGGCAAGGTTAGCTAAGTGTTTCAGTAAGTAAGGGCAGGTGTTAGTAAAGTTAGCAAGTGGTTAGTAAGCAGGTGAGATAGTAAGTAGGTAAACTTAGTAAGCAGGGCAAGGTAGCAAAGTTAGCAACAGGCAAGCAGTGTTAGTAAGCAGGCAATTAGTAAGCAGGTAAGTTAGTAAGGCAGGCAAGCTAGGCAAGCCAGTCAAGCAAGGCAAGGTTAAGTTAAGCAGGCAAGGCCAAGCTAAGCCAAGGCTAAGCAAGGCAAGGCTAAGCAAGCAGGCAAGGTTAGCAAGTAGTTAAGCTTATTGGGTTAGCAAGCAGGCAAGTTAGCAAGCAGGTGTTAGTAAGCAGACAAGCTTAGGTAAGCAGGCAAGCTGCGTTAGCAAGCAGGCGTTAGCAAGCAGGCAAGCTTAGCAAGGCAAGGTGTTAGCAAACAGATGCTTAGCAAGCAGGTAAAGGCAAGGCAGGCAAGCTAAGCCATTGCCAAGTAGGCAACAATTGCCAAGCAGGCAACAAGCAAGGTCTTAGCAACAGGTGGGGTTAGCAAGCAGGTGTTAGTACAGGACAAGCTAGTGGGCAGGTAATGTTAAGCAAGGAGGTTAAGTACAGGGTAGCTTAAGGCAAGCTGAGGCAAGCAAGGCAAACAAGATAGCAAGCAGGCAAACTAGCAAGCAGGCAAGGCTAAGTAAGCAGGCAAGTTGAGAGCAAGCTTAGCAAGCAGCCAAGCTTAGTGGTTAGCAAGCAGGCAAACTAGCAAGGGGCAGGCAAATTCAGCAAGCAGGGGCAAGTTAGCAAACAGGCAAGCTTAGCAAGCAGGCAAACAAGCAGGTGCTTAGCAAGTAAGCAGGCAACCTTAGTAACAAGTTAAGCAGGGGTGTTAGTAAGCAAGTGTTAGGCAAGTTAGTGTTAAGTAAGGGCAGGTAAGCTTAGGCAAGCAGGCAAGCTAGGTATTAAGTAATGTTAAGCAGGCAAGTTAAGCAAGGTAAGCAGGTACAAGGTGTTAGTGTTACCAACGCAAAGCAGGCTAAGTTAGTTGCGTTAGTGTTAGTAAGCTTAGCAAGTTAGCAAGGTTAGTAAGTTAGGCAAGCTTAGCAAGCTTAGTGTTAGCAATAAGTGTTGAAGTGAGCTGGCGTTAGTATTAGTAAATAGCAAGTTAGTTAGCAAGTTGGGGCAAGGCTTAGTGTTAGCAAGTAAGCAGGCAAGCCAGTAAAGCTAAGCAGGCAAAGTCAGTAAATTAGTAAGTTAGTAAGTTAGTAAGTTAGTAAGTTAGTAAGTTAGTAAGTTAGTAAGTTAGTAAGTTAGTAAGTTAGTAAGTAGGTAAGTTAGTAAGTTAGTAAGTAGGTAAGTTAGTAAGTTAGTAAGTAGGTAAGTTAGTAAGTTAGTAAGTTAGTAAGTTAGTAAGTAGGTAAGTTAGTAAGTTAGTAAGTAGGTAAGTTAGTAAGTTAGTAAGTTAGTAAGTTAGTAAGTTAGTAAGTAAAAAAGTTAGTAAGTTAGTAAGCAGGTAAATTAGTAAATTAGTAAGTTAGTAAGTTAGTAAGTTAGTAAGTTAGTAAGTTAGTAAGTTAGTAAGTTAGTAAGTAGGTAAGTTAGTAAGTTAGTAAGTTAGTAAGTTAGTAAGTTAGTAAGTTAGTAAGTTAGTAAGTTAGTAAGTAGGTAAGTTAGTAAGTTAGTAAGTTAGTAAGTTAGTAAGTTAGTAAGTTAGTAAGTTAATAAGTTAGTAAGTTAGTAAGTAAGTTAGTAAGTTAGTAAGTTAGTAAGTTAGTAAGTTAGTAAGTTAGTAAGTTAGTAAGTTAGTAAGTTAGTAAGTTAGTAAATTAGTAAGTTAGTAAGTTAGTAAGTTAGTAAGTTAGTAAGTTAGTAAGTTAGTAAGTTAGTAAGATCATAATGAGAACTAAGATAACTAAGATACTTTTTTCCTGACTACATTGTTATTATTATTATTATTATTATTATTATTATTATTATTATTATTATTATTATTATTATTATTATTATTATTATTTTATTCGCCTCATAAAAAACTAAAAATAATGGAAGTGAAAGATAAGGTAAACCAGCTGAATTAAACCATGACAAATAATGTAAACCACTTAACCTAAACCACTGAAGAAGCCTGCTGAGAGGGCGAAACGTTTCTCCATTAAAGTTCCCAAGTGTTGTACACGTCTTAAACCAGTATCCAGAATATTGTTACTCTGTATGTATATATCTGAGTATTCATACGCTGACACTTTAATTCCTGTTATAAGTAACAAAGTATTCTTAGCTGGTGTAGTAGATAGGCTGTGAAATTTATAAATCAAGGTAACTAGGTAAATTTGGTAATATATACAGAGAGAGAGGGAGAGACAAAGAGAGAGACAGACAGATAAATAGACAGACAGAGAGAGAAAACAATGACAGAATTTATGTAGGCATTGTGTTTATCAAGGATAATGATATCTTCTGCTATGTACTCATTGCTCTCTCTCTCTCTCTCTCTCTCTCTCTCTCTCTCTCTCTCTCTCTCTCTCTCTCTCTCTCTCTCTCTCTCTCTCTCTCTCTCTCTCCCTCTCTTTCACACACACATACACTATCTCTTTATAGAGATTGAATTGTTTTATTGGCACAGCCTCTTGTAAACTCGACGGGAACTACGTGGTTCACGAACGAGGATAATCAAGTTCTTGAATAGCATCTTGCCTCACCAGCATCTTGCCTCACCAGCATCTCTGCAGGAATGCCGAGAGGCACTTTTCCCCCTGCAAGAAAAAGAGAAAGGGAGAATCTGTGGGAGCTATCACACATCCTGAGTTTGAGAGTTCCATCAGGAAAAAGAAATCAGACCGGAGGTTGAAAGGCATAGAAAACGTGTAGTAACACTCTTGAAGCCAGAGAAAATTCCCTCCGCAGTTGGTTTGATCTATTGGCTAAGTCTGTCCACTTAAGGGAATAAAAATCTCTCAGTAGTTTGCCCCCACGAACTTGGTTTAGTAGGTAGCGTCATCACACTGGGGGTCCGGGATCGATCCCCGGCGCGGGTGAAGTACTGGGAATGTTATGTTATACCCGTGGTGAAGGTTCACCTAGCAGTGCGTGCATACTTGCACACACACACACACACACACACACACACACACATACATATATATATTATATATATATATTATATATATATATATTATATATATATATTATATATATATATATGTAGAGAGACATGTAGAGAGAATGGAGCGAAACAGAATGACTTCAAGAGTGTATCAGTCTGTAGTGGAAGGAAGGCGGGGTAGGGGTCGGCCAAGGAAGGGTTGGAGGGAGGGGGTAAAGGAGGTTTTGTGTGCGAGGGGCTTGGACTTCCAGCAGGCATGCGTGAGCGTGTTTGATAGGAGTGAATGGAGACAAATGGTTTTTAATACTTGACGTGCTGTTGGAGTGTGAGCAAAGTAACATTTATGAAGGGATTCA
Source organism: Cherax quadricarinatus (assembly GCF_038502225.1). Lineage (NCBI taxonomy): Eukaryota > Metazoa > Arthropoda > Malacostraca > Decapoda > Parastacidae > Cherax > Cherax quadricarinatus. The sequence goes on from NC_091355.1 coordinate 5,019,757, forward strand.
GGGAAACCGGCAGGCCGGACTTGAGTCCTGGAGATGGGAAGTACAGTGCCTGCACTCTGAAGGAGGGTGTTAATGTTGCAGTTTAAAAACTGTAGTGTAAAGCACCCTTCTGGCAAGACAGTGATGGAGTGAATGATGGTGAAAGTTTTTCTTTTTCGGGCCACCCTGCCTTGGTGGGAATCGGCCAGTGTGATAATAAAAAAAAAAAATAATATATATATATATATATATACACAGATATATACATGTGCTCATACACGTACAGTATATGCATACTGTACACGTACAGTACACAGTGTACATATAGACATGTACACTCATATACAAAGGTACACGTAAGTACAGGTTCCCTCTCAGTGTATATTTTTTCAGTGTATTTGTTATAGTTGTCTCAATAATGTTCATTATTTGCATAATGACAGTGTTGATGACTGATAAAACAATGTTGATGTGGTTTATCTTGGATAGTTGGCGAGATTGTGCTATAGTGATGGTGGGTGGTTTATGGCTGTGGTGGGTGGTTGATGGTGATGGTGGGTGGTTTATGGCTGTGGTGGGTGGTTGATGGTGATGGTAGGTGGTTTATGGCTGTGGTGGGTGGTTGATGGTGATGGTGGGTGGTTTATGGCTGTGGTGGGTGGTTGATGGTGATGGTGGGTGGTTTATGGCTGTGGTGGGTGGTTGATGGTGATGGTAGGTGGTTTATGGCTGTGGTGGGTGGTTGATGGTGATGGTAGGTGGTTTATGGCTGTTGATGGATGTGGTGGGTGGTTGATGGTGATGGTGGGTGGTTTATGGCTGTGGTGGGTGGTTGATGGTGATGGTGGGTGGTTTATGGCTGTGGTGGGTGGTTGATGGTGATGGTGGGTGGTTGATGATGGTGGTGGGTGGTAGTGGTGGTAGTGGTGGTGATGGTGGTGGTTAATCATAGATATTAATGGTGGTAATATTGATTGACTATAGAAATTAGTCCCTAATGGAAATAAATCCCAAATCCCGGGATGAATAAACACGAAAAAAAAAAATATATAAATCCAAATCCAAAATTGTGTCCCGATTCCAATTTTTCCTCTTCAGATGATTTTTTTATTTAATAGAAAAATTTAAGTTGCTGCTGGGCGAATCCAAATTAAACAGAACAACGTTTCGATCTCGTGGCAAAACTCTACACAGGGCGAAACATCGTCTCAGTGAAAGTTTCTTGTGGGAAGTCTGCCCTTCAAGATTTTTTTTCGCTGATTACAATAATATTTTAGAGAATTCTGAAATTACGTTTTAATAAATATCGTTTCTTTGATTAATCTAATTTCAATTTTCTCTATTTTCAGGTGAGTTGAGCAGATTGATGATTGATGGGCAATTGATGTAAGTTACAATCCACGTGAATAGGTAGCTTATTGATTTTGATAAACAACTGTACTCAACAATGTACTCACCTGAGTGTACTTTTGTACTCATCTGATTATATTAAACTGTTCCATCAGCTGTTATTAGTATACAGGTTTGTATACCTTTACCTTTGGTGTACCTTTGATGAGTTTCGAGAGTCTTTGTATTCCTGGAGCCCGGCCATGATCCAGGCTCGTCTGGTTCATTTGGTATGTTTGTGTTTACTAACTTGTTGTTGCTCCTTAACAGATAGGGACCCCTGCCGTACCTATCTTCAAAACTGTGTATGGTCAACCAGAACGCTCTGGGAGATGTCATTTGACGTTTGATAAGAAAATATGTGTAAAAACATGTCTGGAAAAATTCACTTTTCACACTTTTTAAAGCCTTAAAAAACTGCTAAATGTTAAATTTCCAAATGATTCGTCCTTAAAAAATTTTACTATTTTACGGTGTTTCAATAACGGTACAGTAGGAGCGAAACGTCGTGAGAGGGGTTGTGAATTGTTCCAGTCACTGTATTGCGACATTTATTCCCCTTATTGACGAAGATAACCACCTTACTGTAGGTAACATTCACCACAATAACCACACCTGTGTCGTGTGTCACGCTACTGTAGGTAACATTGACCACAATAACCACACCTGTGTCGTGTGTCATGCTACTGTAGGTAACATTGACCACAATAACCACACCTGTGTCTTGTGTCACGCTACTGTAGGTAACATTGACCACAATAACCACACCTGTGTCTTGTGTCATGCTACTGTAGGTAACATTGACCACAATAACCACACCTGTGTCTTGTGTCATGCTACTGTAGGTAACATTAACCACAATAACCACACCTGTGTCTTGTGTCACGCTACTGTAGGTAACATTGACCACAATAACCACACCTGTGTCTTGTGTCACGCTACTGTAGGTAACATTGACCACTGAGAAGGTTACACTGTACGCCCACTGTACACCAATCTCTTTTAAACAATACTGACCATACAGTTGGTACCAAAAAGGATTCTGACGAAAGTTGACACAAGTCTGTAACTCTTGCTCTGATAAAAGGGATCACGTTCGTCTTCTTACACCAAGAGTTATAATGAATGACTAAGTGTAATAAACACTTGCTAGTGCTCAGAAAGAACTCACGTGGAGACACTCAGGAGATTAATTGATCTGTTTATCTCGACCCCCTTCTGGGATTCTCTTCAGCATCAGCACTGATCTGTAATTATCCTGTGACTCCTGGTGGGTGTAGTGTACCTGTAGCCGACTCTGGGGAAACGACTGTAAGTTAGTGGTCACTGTTTCATCCTGTAAGTTAGTGGTGACCCTTCAACCATCAAGTTAGTGGTGATCCTTCAAGCAAGAAGTCAGTGGTGACCTTCCAACTGTCATCCTTGAAGTCAGTGGTGACCCTCCAACCTTCAAGTTAGTAGTAACCCTTCAGCTTTGAAGTCAGTGGTGACCCTCCAACCTTCAAGTTAATAGTAACCCTTCAACTTTGAAGTTAGTGGTGACCCTCCAACCTTCAAGTTAATAGTAACCCTTCAACTTTGAAGTTAGTGGTGACCCTCCAACCTTCAAGTTAGTAGTGACCCTCCAACCTTCAAGTTAATAGTAACCCTTCAACTTTGAAGTTAGTGGTGACCCTCCAACCTTCAAGTTAATAGTAACCCTTCAACTTTGAAGTTAGTGGTGACCCTCCAACCTTCAAGTTAATAGTAACCCTTCAACTTTGAAGTTAGTGGTGACCCTCCAACCTTCAAGTTAGTAGTAACCCTTCAACTTTGAAGTTAGTGGTGACCCTCCAACCTTCAAGTTAGTGGTGACCCTCCAACCTTCAAGTTAGTGGTGACCCTCCAACCTTCAAGTTAGTAGTGACCCTTCAACTTTGAAGTTAGTGGTGACCCTCCAACCTTCAAGTTAGTAGTAACCCTTCAACTTTGAAGTTAGTGGTGACCCTCCAACCTTCAAGTTAGTGGTGACCCTCCAACCTTCAAGTTAGTGGTGACCCTCCAACCTTCAAGTTAGTAGTAACCCTTCAACTTTGAAGTTAGTGGTGACCCTCCAACCTTCAAGTTAGTAGTAACCCTTCAACTTTGAAGTTAGTGGTGACCCTCCAACCTTCAAGTTAGTGGTGACCCTCCAACCTTCAAGTTAGTGGTGACCCTCCAACCTTCAAGTTAGTAGTAACCCTTCAACTTTGAAGTTAGTGGTGACCCTCCAACCTTCAAAGTTAGTAGTAACCCTTCAACTTTGAAGTTAGTGGTGACCCTCCAACCTTCAAGTTAGTAGTAACCCTTCAACTTTGAAGTTAGTGGTGACCCTCCAACCTTCAAGTTAGTGGTGACCCTCCAACCTTCAAGTTAGTAGTAACCCTTCAACTTTGAAGTTAGTGGTGACCCTCCAACCTTCAAGTTAGTAGTAACCCTTCAACTTTGAAGTTAGTGGTGACCCTCCAACCTTCAAAGTTAGTAGTGACCCTCCAACCTTCAAAGTTAGTAGTGACCCTTCAACCAGCATATGAATTCTGATATAAGCAGTGTAGGTCTCCTAGATCAGTGTGGAGCAGTATTACCCAATATAACTCTGCTTGACCCAGAGAATCACTCTCCAGAGAGTGGCAGTATTGCCTGGGTCTTGACGTCGCTCATAACATTGACCAAAGACTGAAAAGAAAGAACTCTGAATTTGTGGTAAGACTCTTGACCAGAAAATATTGTATGTTATTGGTTTGTGGAATGATATTGCCTATGGTTTTGTAGTCTCTCTCTCTCTCTCTCTCTCTCTCTCTCTCTCTCTCTCTCTCTCTCTCTCTCTCTCTCTCTCTCTCTCTCTCTCTCTCTCTCTCACTGCCTTTTTTAGTTCGTATTTCTACTCCTTCAATTCGACTTTTATTTTTCCCCTTATTACCCTTAGTGGACCTGACATTATCCCCTTTTCATCCCCTTGCCCCCTTCCCTTAACTCCATGCACCCTCTCAAACCCCTCCCTCCCCTTCCTTCCCCCAGCCTCATCACCCCTCTCCACCCTCCCTCACCCCTTCCCACCTTTCCTAACCCCTTCTTCCCCTCCCCTCCTCTCACCCTCCCCCTCTCACCCCTCTAACCAATTTCCACCCCTCCTCACCCTTCCAACCCCCTCAAACCATCTCCTTCCTCCCCTAACCCCTTCCCACCACACCCTCACTCCTTCTCACCCTCCCCGCCCCTTCCCCTCCCCCTTCCCCTCCCTCACCCCCTTCAGACTCAAGCAGGACCTAAGCCCACGCATTCATTAGAAACCAAAAATCTAACCACATAAATAAAACATCTCCTCACGCCTTCAGAAAAGAAATTGCGTGTATAATTCCTGCCTTTAAAGACTCTTTTGTGCCTTGTGAAATTAAAAACTT
>NC_091355.1:5029543-5034543 GCF_038502225.1 Cherax quadricarinatus
TTCTAAATCTTGGGAATGCCTCGAATCTTCAGCTTCTTGTACTTCGAGTAGCACTTTAAACCATCGGACCTGACTAGGCTCGTTCTTCAGGCGCGGTCTTTAGCGCATCGGTAGACCTGACCAAACCTCCCCAAAGACCATTTGAGCCTATAATAATGATAATAATGATAATAATAATAATAATAATAATAATAATAATAATAATAATAATAATAATAATAATAATAATAATAATAATAATAATAATAATAATAATAATAATGGAAATAATAATAATAATAATAACAATAATAATAACAATAATAATAATAATAATAAGTTCGTGAGGCGGTGAGATTAATAGGATAAAGATAGAAATGTTCAAAACAGGTGGGGATAAAGTTCTGAAGTGGTTGGTGCTTTTATGGAAGAGGGTAAGGTACCTAGGAATTGGCAGAGAGCATGCATAGTTCCTTTGTATAAAGGCAAAGGGGACAAAGGAGAGTGTAAAAACTATAGGGGAATAAGTCTGTTGAGTATACCTGGTAAAGTGTATGGTAGAGTTATTATTGAAAGAATTAAGAGTAAGACGGAGAATAGGATAGCAGATGAACAAGGAGGCTTTAGGAAAGGTAGGGGGTGTGTGGACCAGGTGTTTACAGTGAAACATATAGGTGAACAGTATTTAGATAAGGCTAAAGAGGTTTTTGTGGTATTTATGGATTTGGAAAAGGCGTATGACAGGGTGGATAGGGGAACAATGTGGCAGATGTTGCAGGTGTATGGTGTAGGAGGTAGGTTGCTGAAAGCAGTGAAGAGTTTTTACGAGGATAGTGAGGCTCAAGTTAGAGTATGTAGGAAAGAGGGAAATTATTTCCCAGTAAAAGTAGGTCTTAGACAGGGATGTGTGATGTCACCGTGGTTGTTTAATATATTTATAGATGGGGTTGTAAGAGAAGTAAATGCGAGGGTCTTGGCAAGAGGCGTGGAGTTAAAAGATAAAGAATCACACACAAAGTGGGAGTTGTCACAGTTGCTCTTTGCTGATGACACTGTGCTCTTGGGAGATTCTGAAGAGAAGTTGCAGAGGTTGGTGGATGAGTTTGGTAAGGTATGTAAAAGAAGAAAATTAAAAGTGAATGTAGGAAAGAGTAAGGTGATGAGGATAACAAAAAAAATTAGGTAATGAAAGATTAGATATCAGATTGGAGGGAGAGAGTTTGGAGGAGGTGAATGTATTCAGATATTTAGAAGTGGACGTGTTGGCAGATGGGTCAATGAAATATGAGGTGAATCATAGAACTGATGAGAGGGAAAAAGGTGAGTGGTACACTGAGGAGTCTATGAAGGCAAAGAACTTTATCCTTGGAAGCAAAGAGGGGAATGTGTGAGAGTATAGTTATAACAACGCTCTTGTATGGGTGCGAAGCATAAGTGGTGAATATCGCAATAAGGAGAAAGCTGTAGGCAGTGGAGATGTCATGTCTGAGGGCAATGTGTGGTGTGAATATAATGTAGAGAATTCGTAGTTTGGAAATTAGGAGGTGCGGGATTATCAAAACTATTATCCAGAGGGCTGAGGAGGGGTTGTTGAGATGGTTTTGACATGTAGAGAGAATGGAGCAAAACAGAAAAATTTCGAGAGTGTATAAATCTGTAGTGGAGGGAAGGCGGGATAGAGGTTCGCCTAGGAATGGCTGGAGGGAGGAGGTAAAGGAGGTTTTGAGTGAGAGGGGCTTGGATTTCCAGCAAACATGTGTGAGCTTGTTAGTTAGGAGCTGTTGGAGTGTAAGCAAAGTAACATTTATGAAGGGGTTCAGGGAAACCGGCAGGCCGGACTTGAGTCCTGGAGATGGGAAGTACAGTGCCTGCACTCTGAAGGAGGGGTGTTAATGTTGCAGTTTAAAAACTGTAGTGTAAAGCACCCTTCTGGCAAGACAGTGATGGAGTGAATGATGGTGAAAGTTTTTCTTTTTCGGGCCACCCTGCCTTGGTGGGAGACGGCCGATGTGTTAATAATAATAAAAAATAATAAAAACAACAGCAACAACAACAATACTACTACTACTACTACTAATGATAATAATAATAGTAATAATAATAATAATAATAATAATAATAATAATAATAATAATAATAATAATAATAAATTTCGAGCAGTGCTGATGTTTCGTGCATTTCCCGTCTCTTTAATCCTAACATCATAGGCCGAAAACAGGCCTGTCGAACCATCAATTATACACAAAACACAAAAACATACAGAAAATAACAGAAAAGACACAAAATAAAAAAAAAACAGAAAACAAAAACACACACACAAAAAAAATTGTGTGGCGAGTTCTCTCTTTCTCTCTCTTGTTTCCTTTTTATCTTTTATTGTTCCTTTCCTCGGTTATCCTCCCCTCCCCTCTTTCTCCCTCCCTTCTTTCCCCCTCCCGTCTTTCCCCCTTCTCCACTTCCTACCTCCCCTCCCGTCTTCCCCTCCCTTATTCCCCTCCCCTCTTTCCCCCTTCCCCACTTTCTACCTCCCCTTCTTCCCCTTCCTTCCCCCTTCCCCTTCCCCTTTCCCTTCCTCTTCCCCCTCCCCCTCCCCTCCCCCTCCCCCCTTCCCCACTCCCCTACCTCCCCTCCCCTCCCCTCCCCTCTTCCCCTCCCCTCTTCCCCTCCCCTCTTCCCCTCCCCTCTTCCCCTCCCCTCTTCCCCTCCCCTCTTCTTCTTGAACCGGTTACACACACTCTAAACATCTGTACACAATCTTAATTTACCAATCAGTTCTGCAGTAAATTGAAGAGGACGGGAAAAGGGAGAGGGAGGGGTGAAATAGGCAGGGAAACGAAAGGGAAGAGGACAGGAAAAGGGAGGGAGGGGAGGATGAAGTGAGCAGGAGAGGGGAAACGAAAAGGGAGGGAAGAAAACGAGAGGGGAAAACTTAATTGGGGTAAGAAAGTAGGCGAATTTAGAAAGAGTAAAGGTCGAAAGAAGGGCAAAGAAGAGTGAGGGGAGAAAGAGCAGGATAATAAAGGGAAAACAGGGGAAGCAGAGAGGGAAATCATTGCATACACAAATTTTCGCTTGATTTATTCGGCAAGAAGAGTGTTCCTATTTAAGTCAAAATCACAAGTTTTACCTATTCGACACGACATATATATATATATATATATATATATATATATATATATATATATATATATATATAATATATATATATATATATATATATATATATATATATATATATATATATATATATATATATATATATATATGTATATATATATATATAGTGTACTTTACACATTACTCCCCCTCTGTATTCTCAAAATTCCATCCTATTTTCCATCGTTCCCTCACTCCTATCCCACTCCCTCCCACCCCCCCTTCACTCCCCCTCTCTCCCCCCTCGCCTCTGCTCGGGCCAGTCATGTGGCGATGGTCAGAAATTAGGGAAAATTTGCCTGGTTTTTCCCTCACCAGGCTGGCAGACATCCATCTTCAGCAGTGCTGCTAAGTGATTTTCTTCCTCGCCCACCACCGACTCTTAGCCAAGTTAGAGTGCCACTCAAACGCCGGTTCTGGGCGTGTTAAAGTTCCCCTCAAGCGCTGGGTTTTTGGGAGGCTCGTTAAAGTGGCGTTATAGGCTGGTGTTAAAGTTATGATTCTTTAGCACTAAGGTTAAAGGGCCATTTAACCGCTGGTTTGGCCTGGTTAAAGGTTCTCTTTTAGGTCTGGTTTTGAGGTTAGTTGAGGACTCAATTAACCCACGATTTTAATCAGGTTGAAGGTTCCCTTAAGGGCTAGTTTTAGGGAAGGTTAAGGTCCCGATTAACCCTTGGTTTTGGTCTGGTTGATGATCCCCTTGAAAGCTGGTTTTGGGGATGGTTCAGGACCCAATTAGCCCATGATTTTGGTCTGGTTGAAGGTCCCCTCCAGAGGCTGGTTTTGGGACTAAGGCTCCACCTAACTCCTGGACTTTGTCTGATAAAAGTAAACTGTAACTTTATAGAGCCAAGCCAAGATACCTGCAAGTTACAGTACCACTTAAAAAAATTCTGTGTAATTTACGTGCGATTCTCAGGGTTGTTCCATTTAAATTCTAAATAATATAACATTAAATAATACAGCATTAATATAAATAACTATTTGTTTTAATAAAATATCAGTGTAACAAAAATATCTGCATATGGAATCAACTTCCATTATCAAAACACATATGCTGTCTACCCAGCAAGGCGAGTAAACGAAAAACACCCATTCACCATCACTCACTCCATGCAGGTCTCTTCGGAGTGACACAAACATCACTACTTACCAATAGATTTATATTATATATATTTTTTATATAAATTTGTTTATATATTCACGTATTTCTCTATATATTTATTTATTTTTCAATATCTTTCTGGATTATATATTATTATTATATTATTTTTTTTATTATCACACCGGCCGATTCCCACCAAGGCAGGGTGGCCCGAAAAAGAAAAACTTTCACCATCCTTCACTCCATCACTGTCTTGCCAGAAGGGTGCTTTACACTACAGTTTTTAAACTGCAACATTAACACCCCTCCTTCTATATATATATATATATATATATATATATATATATATATATATATATATATATATATATATATATATATATATATATATATATATATATATATATATATATGCAAGGAATTCATGAGAGCATGAGCGAAATATACACAAACACTGATCTCTGGCTTGAAGGAGACTCGACCTCAGAACCTTAGGACAAAGTACGCACTGCGTACCTTGTCCTAAGGTTCATGATTCAGTCTCCTTTCAACCAAGATCAATAGTTATATATATATATATATATATATATATATATATATATATATATTTATATATATTTATATTTATATATATATATATATATATGTCGTGCCGAAAATGTAAAACTGGTCAATTAGCAAGAACTCATTTAAAATTAAGTCCTTTCTAAAATTTTCTCTTATACGTTTAAAGATATATTTTTTCATTAATGTTGATGTA
>NC_091355.1:5037043-5039543 GCF_038502225.1 Cherax quadricarinatus
TCTCTGTCTTTCTCTCCCTCTCTCTCTGTCCTTTTCTCCCTCTCTTCGTCCCTTTCTCTCCTTCTTTTCCTCTCTTTCTCTCCCCTCACTTCCTCTCTTTCCCCCTCTCTTTCTTTCCTCTCTTCCTCTCGCTCTTCCCTTCTCCTCTCCCCTTTTCCTTCCCTTCCTTTCTCACTTCCTTCCTCCATCTCCTTTCCCCTCTCCGCCCTTTTCTATTCTTCCACTTAATACCCCTTCTTCCGCCTTTCTCTTCTCCTCTCTTCCAGAAATTTTCCCTTCTTCCTTCCCTATACTTCCAATTTCCCTCTCCCACTTCTCTTTTCCCCTCTAACAATCCCCCCTTTCCTTCATCCTCTACCTTCCTTTTCTCTCCCTGGCTTGAGGGGAAGCAGAACAAATAGTGAGAAGGAAGAGGGAGATTAAACTGAGGTAAAGAGGGGAGCAAAGGGGAGTGAGAAGGAGGGGTAGAGGTGGCAGATAGATGGAGGAATAGAGTGGCAGTTAGATGGAAGAATAGAGTGGCAGATAGATGGAGAAAAAAGGGTTAGAGAAGAGAAAAGAAGGGAAGACTCTTCAGAAAGGAGGAGGGTACAAAGGTAGGAGAATAGGGATGGGCCATAGAATGAAAGAGAAAAGAGAAGGAAAAAGAGAACCAGGAGAAGGGGAAAAAAAGAGAGAGACGGGTAGAATAAAAAAGGAAGAAAAAGAAACTGTTGAATAGGAAAATAGAGGAAATTGAATAAAAAGGGGTTAAAAGTGTTAAGAAAATATAGAAGAGGGGAAAGAAGAGAAACAAAATAGAAGGAAAGATGGTGAGAGAAGCAACAAGAGAAAGTAGAAGAGAAAGTGTTGGGTCAAACTCTTCCACTTACCCACTTAGTGAAGTGTAAAAAAAATATTAAGTGGGTGTTGGTGTGTTAGTGTGACTTCGTTAATGGTCTAAGTTGGTTCGAAACGTCGTCGTCAGCTTCTCTCTCCAACGTGCGGGTTATTTGTGTATTGTACCAGTCACGCATTATTCCAGTCACGTATTGTTCCAGTCACGCATTATTCCAGTCACGTATTGTTCCAGTCACGCATTATTCCACTCACGTATTGTTCCAGTCACGCATTATTCCAGTCACGTATTGTTCCAGTCACGCATTATTCCACTCACGTATTGTTCCAGTCACGCATTATTCCAGTCACGTATTGTTCCAGTCACGCATTATTCCAGTCACGTATTGTTCCAGTCACGCATTATTCCACTCAAGTATTGTGCCAGTCACGTATTGTGCCAGTCATGTATTGTGTCCTTTTGTCTTTTATCTTCCACTTTTATCAAACACGTCTCTTTCCGAAAGCATTTACTTCCGTGTTGAGATTGCTTGTGTAGGTTCAGGACAGGTCGAGCTGCTGGGGTGACTTGAGTTGCCTCGGGTCGACTCCCGGGGTGTGAACCGGTTTTCTTCCTTCTTGTTAAAAATTAATATTAATATTAATATTGAGTCAAGACTCCATGTGACTTGACTCCATGTGGCTTGACTCCATGTGACTTGACTCCATGTGTGACTTGTCTTCATGTGACTTATCTCCATGTAACTTGTCTCTGTGTGACTTGTCTCCATGTGACTTGTCTCCATGTGACTTGTCTCCATGAGCCTTTTCTCCACGTGACTTGTCTCCATGTGACTTGTCTCCATGTGACTTGTCTCCATGTGACTTGTCTCCATGAGCCTTTTATCCACGTGACTTATCTCCATGTGACTTGTCTCCATGTGACTTGACTCCATATGTGACTTGTCTCCATGTGACTTGTCTCCATGTGACTTGTCTCCATGAGACTTTTCTCCACGTGACTTGTCTCCATGTGACTTGTCTCCATGTGACTTGACTCCATATGTGACTTGTCTCCATGAGACTTGACTCCGTATGTGACTTGTCTTCATTTAACATGTTCTAGATCATGTTGTAGAGTCGGTCACTTCATGTGGTACCCCTTACTCCCCTCAGGTAAAGGGAAAGTGGATTGTACTACTCCCACTCCCCTCAAAGGGGAAACAAACACAAACCGACCTACAAACAAAAGGTACAGAAATCGCCCCCTCGTTTCCTCTTCCTCTCTTCTCTAGGGTAATCCCAGGAACCCATCGGAGCACTAAGAACTGAGAGAGAGAGAGAGAGAGAGAGAGAGAGAGAGAGAGAGAGAGAGAGAGAGAGAGAGAGAGAGAGAGAGAGAGAGAGAGAGAGAGAGAGAGAGAGAGAGAGAGAGAGAGTAGCCATCAAAGGCATTCGGGTCTTTCTAGCAAATGAGATTTTTTCCCAATTGATTTTGTAAGCTACTGACTTGCCAGTTTGGTTACAATTGTCTGCGTATACTTACTGTATGTATATATGTAATGTATACATGTTTGATATATATATCAATGTAGGTGTGCATGTATATGTATATCTATGTAGGTATGTACATATATGTATATGAAAGTATGTATATGTATATCTATGTAGGAATATATGTATA
>NC_091355.1:5044543-5047043 GCF_038502225.1 Cherax quadricarinatus
CACACACACACACACACACACACACACACACACACACACACACACACACACACACACACACACACACACACACACACACACACACACACACACACACACATGATAACGACATATAAAATACTGCGCGGAATAGACAAGGTGGACAAAGACAGGATGTTCCAGGAAGGGGACACAGAAACAAGAGGTCACAATTGGAAGCTGAAGACACAGATGAGTCAGAGAGATATTAGGAAGTATTTCTTCAGTCATAGAGTTGTCAGGCAGTGGAACAGCCTAGAAAGTGATGTAGTGGAGGCAGGAACCATACATAGTTTTAAGACGAGGTATGATAAAGCTCATGGAGCGAGGAGAGAGAGGACCCAGTAGCAACCGGTGAAGAGGCGGGGTCAGGAGCTAGGACTCTACCCCTGCAACCACAAATAGGTGAGTACACACACACACACATACACACACACATACACAGGATCCTACAATGCCATCACTATCCGTCAAGCCTAGACACTAGGCACCCTCCTCCCACCTTCACCTTTCCTGTGAAGTCTCCACGAATCCTCTTATTAACCAGGAAGCCTCACTCCGGCCAAATGCAGTGCTTGCAGAGGATGCAACGGAGCAGGTTTCACAGCTACACACACTCATACAGCTCCCCCCCCCACACACACACAGCGTGTGGCTCACTCTCTTTCAGTGTGCTATGGTAGTGAAGGACTTACTGGGCAGCGTAGGCGTTACTGACAGAATCATATTTCTGCGTATATGTGTGTGTGTACATTCCGTCATTTCCTGACGCGAGACTCCCTCTTTGTGTTGAAGACTGTGTCATGTGCAATACTGGAGTACTGATAAATAAGATATGTGCAACACCCTGGTGTCTTTTACTGGTGAAATCTTTGTTTGTCTATCCAACAAGCTCCTTCAGTCAATGGAAGTAGGGGATAGGTTATTTTGAGGATTCTAGTCCTGTAGCTTTGATAGTAGGGGATCAGTCCCTTAGTTTCGATGGGTGGTGGTCCATCAAGGGACTGAACACCTCAACACTGCTTCAAGTATTAAGATTCTGTGTTCGACTGAAGAAGTCTTCACCACAGGCGAAACATTTTGGCAATAAAGAAACCTAATTTCTACACATGTGTTACTGAACGGCAGTTTAGTCCCATTGATGTCTAGAATCCCATTGATGTCGAGAATCCCATTGATGTCGAGAATCCCATTGATGTCGAGAATCCCATTGATGTCAAGACTCCCATTGATGTCGAGAATCCCATTGATGTCAAGACTCCCATTGATGTCGAGAATACCATTGATGTCTAGAATCCCATTGATGTCGAGAATCCCATTGATGTCGAGAATTTCATTGATGTCAAGACTCCCATTGATGTCGAGAATCCCATTGATGTCAAGACTACCATTGATATCGAGAGTCCCATTGATGTCGAGAATCCCATTGATGTCGAGAATCCCATTGATGTCGAGAACCCCACTGATGTCGAGAATCCCACTGATGTCGAGAATACCACTGATGTCGCGAGTCCCATCGATGTCGAGAATGAAAAAATAAACACAGAAGCAGTATAATGTGACCCTTTATTGACAACGTTTCGCCCATTTTCGTGCACTTCGAATCTACAGCAGTGAGTTCCTTGAGGAAGAATGCTCGCTAATTGAACAAGTATTTTTTAAACTTCACTATCCTCGTCATTTCATCAGAGACTGCAGACGACGGTCGTATAGCATCTTCAACACACCCAGAGAAGACACTGCCGAGAGGAGATACATAGTCCTCCCCACAAACTCCAATGCCAAACATGTTTCCAACATCTTTTCCAATATCTCATTCCAGGTATCTACCTCCACTTCCACCACCATGAAGGACATTACCAGTAACAGACAGGACAAGCTTCAGTCCTCTGCAGGGGTATACATAATCCATTATAATGACTGCAGCAAATTATACGTGGGCGAAACATCCAGAGACTTCCAAACACGTATTTCAGAACACCAGTACGCATGCAGATCTGACGATTTAAGAAATGTCTGTGTTCAACACCAAAATCCACACAACCATTTAATCAATTACAGAAACAAAGACTTATCGCCAGAGAAGACAACACTCAATACCGAAGAATCCTGGAATCATCACTTATCTGTATATCCAACAACTTCAACCAGAACAACGGCTTCTATCACATAACTGAACCCCTGCTAAGAAACTTCCTCATCGTTATCCCACATAAGAATGGAGGAACACTACTCATTTTAAAGCTACCCAAGATCCTAGCCTCTGTCACCCTACTCGGATGATTGTCACTTGCAGGTTCAGATCCAGCCTACCCAGCATTCTCCACCTGACTAAACCCTATAAATACTCATGTACCTTTCACCCAGGTAGATCTGTTTGCGACTTGATAAAGCCCACTGTGTGGGCGAAACGTTGTTAGTAAAGTATCACATACTGCTTCCATGCTTATTTTTCCATTGTATCAGTATTTTATACCATTTA
>NC_091355.1:5057043-5072043 GCF_038502225.1 Cherax quadricarinatus
GCTATGCTGATACCTGCGTTCTTTCTCTCTCTTTTACACAGGGTTTGACAAGGTTAAGGATCCCTAGCTTTATTGACAAGCTATTTACAGGTTAAGGATTCCAAACTTTCTTGATAAGCTAAGAGCTGTTACCTAAATCAGCTCAATTAAAAGCATTTTTATTGTTATGAGACATACAAGTAGGGAACAGGACGAAATTGGAGCCATCTGTTGGCCAGCATTTTCATCTGATCAACTGACTTCATCTCGTTGACATCATAATGCTGTACGAATGTGTTTCATACTCGAGTCATCCTGGGTATATATGATCTCAGATGAAGTGATGCTCTGGAGAAGGGTACAGCCACAGTGACGTTGCTGCTTTCTGCCCGTCTTGTGGTATAGAAGCTTGCTTCACACTGTCCTCTCTCTCTCTCTCTCTCTCTCTCTCTCTCTCTCTCTCTCTCTCTCTCTCTCTCTCTCTCTCTCTCTCTCTCTCTCTCTCTCTCTCTCTCTCTCTCTCTCTCTTTCTCTCTCTCCTTCTTTTCCTTCTTTCCTCCTTTTATAGTCTCCTCGCTCCCTCCCTCTGGTAAAGTAAGCCAGGAGATTAATGCTGAGACTGAACCACCAGGTCACTAAAGATCTTTGGAAAAGACAGTAGAAGTGAGTGAAGGCTGCCCAGCGTATAGGTATGTGGAGAGAAACTGTAAAATGTCCTGGTGAGAAAGAGAGAGAGAGAGAGAGAGAGAGAGAGAGAGAGAGAGAGAGAGACAAACAGACAGACAGACAGACAGACACAAAGTACAAAGCAAAGGCAAATAACAGAATACAACGAAGCTCTCTACAACTGACTGTCTACTAACGACTGTCTACTAGCCACTGTCTACTAGCCACTGTCTACTAGCCACTGTCTACTAGTGATTGTCTACTAGTGACTGTCTACTAGCCACTGCCTACTAGCGACTGTCTACTAACGACTGTCTACTAGCCACTGTCTACAAGCAATATATACATTTTATTAAATAATATCGTACAAAAGCTTTAAGAGAAACATTGCTGGTATAAAGATGGCTTTATACAGTACATAAAGTTTGAGAGATACATAACAAGTACATATTGTTACGTGTTTGTCACTGATTATAATGCGATAATCTTATCCACTTCCTCAGAGCTCGGGCGCTTGCCCAAAATACAGTGAGCATTACCCCTCTGAACAGCAACGCTGAGTCGCTGGAATAGAAAACTAGCCTCCCTGGGGTTTCTAGTTACCCTGATGAGTCTTTTGCCTAGCTCCTAATGAACTTATATGCGTGCGCCGGTCACGCCTTCCGTGCTCCGCGAATATAAGTGTTTTCGAGGGCTACCCAAGTGATCTGAAGGGTAGCTAAGTGTGCTAGGATAGTGAACAATTCCTTGAAGGATTTATAATCTGCCTGAGCCACATAAGTGTAGGGAGAGCCGCATTTTCGTAAGTGATATAGAAAGTAAAACATGGTGCGCAGTCAGGGCGGGCAGGCTAGTGTGTGTGCTCAGGCGACGTTGTCACGTGTCACCCAAGAAAGATAATAAAGTGAAACAATCATGTGGCCAGTGAGATAATACAGTGAATAGGGTACATTATTAACGAGAAGAAATTGAGGTGGATCTATGTCAGAACGTCACATCGAGCTGGACAATCTACAGGCTGCTACAGCTGCATTGCAAGTACTGTAATCACCTATTGAGTGGTGGTTTGGGTGTGGGGTTCCAGGTTCCAATTAACCGCCAATCTGATTGCGAATGGTCTCTCATAGCACGATAAAGAATAGGCACTCAAGTATTCAATAAGGAATAGCAATTGGTAATCCATTGAACAAGGCGAGTAACTTACTATAAGCTAGGTGGCAGGTCAAGCATAGGCAACATTGTAAGAAGGTGTGGGCCAAGTCCCAGGAGGGTGGGGGTCAGGTCACAAGAGATTGTGGTCACAAGCGACCACTGAGAATCCACATTACACTCCAAGCACAAGTCACCTACTTTTCAGACACATACTAAACCCACACATAATTCCACACATAATTACACACACACACACACACACACACACACACACACACACACACACACACACACACACACACATACACAACACACACACACACACACACATACACACACACACACACACACACACACACACACACACACACACACACACACACACACACACACACACACACACACACACACACACACACACACACACACACACACACACACACACACACACACACACACACACACACACACATACACACACTGAGAGGTACAAAGGCGAAAGGAGGAAAGAGAGGGGATGGAGAAGACAGACAGGAGATCCCAGACCCAGGAAGAAGATCAAATACAGCCTCCCTCACAACTTCCTATAGAAGAATCCCAACCAGGTCAACCCCAGTGCAACCAAACACTCTAAATCAAAACACCCATGCCACATCCAATGCCCCCACCCACTACATTACAAACTCCACCCCCACAGCAACAACCCATAGTTCCTTACCAGGTCTCCCACTTCCCCAACCCCAATATACCTCCCAGACCACAGTCTTAGAAAAGAAGTTGAAGGTGTGGTATACAAATGCAGATGGAATAACAAACAAGTATGAGGAGTGGCACGAAAGAATCAAAGAGACATCCCCAGACATAATAGCACTCACAGAAACAAAACTCACCAGAATAATAACAGATTCAATCTTTCCATCCGGATACCAAATCCTCAGGAAAGACAGAGGGAGGAGAGGAGGAGGAGGAGTTGCACTGCTCATTAAAAACCAGTGGGGTTTTGAGAAAATGGAAGGAATGGATGGCACGGGCGAAAGGGACTACTTAGTAGGAACAATCCAGTCTGAGGGACATAAGGTGATAATTGCAGTAATGTACAACCCACCACAGAACTGCAGGAGGCCAAGAGAAGAATATGATGAGAGCAACAGAGCAATGATCGACACACTAGCCGAGGTGGCCAGGAGAGCACACATGGGGGGAGCAAAGTTACTAGTTATGGGTGATTTCAATCACAAGGAGATTGACTGGAAAAACCTGGAGCCCCATGGGGGTCCCGAAACATGGAGAGCCAAGATGATGGATGTGGTACTGGAAAACCTCATGCATCAACATGTTAGAGACACTACCAGAGAGAGAGGAGAGGATGAACCAGCAAGGCTGGACCTTGTATTCACCATGAGTAGTTCGGACATTGAGGGTATCATGTATGAAAGGCCCCTGGGAGCTAGTGATCATGTGGTTCTGTGCTTCGACTACATAGTTGAGCTTCAAGTGGAGAGAGTAGCAGGAATAGGGTGGGAAAACCCAAACTACAAAAGGGGGAACTACTCAGGCATGAGGAACTTCCTTCAAGACATTCAGTGGGAGAGGGAACTGACAGGAAAACCAGTACAAGAAATGATGGACTATGTGGCAACAAAATGCAAGGAGGCGGAGGAAAGGTTTGTTCCCAAGGGAAACAGAAATAATGGGAAGAACAGAACGAGTCCTTGGTTCACCCAAAGGTGTAGGGAGGCAAAAACTAGGTGTACTAGAGAATGGAAAAGGTACAGAAGACAGAGAACTCGGGAAAATAAAGAGATTAGCCGAAGAGCCAGAAACGAATATGCACACATAAGAAGGGAGGCTCAGAGACAATATGAAAATGACATAGCATCGAAAGTCAAGACTGACCTGAAGCTGTTGTACAGCCACATCAGGAGGAAAACAACAGTCAAGGACCAGGTAATCAGACTGAGGAAGGGTGATGGGGAATTCACAAGAAACGACCGAGAGGTATGTCAGGAGCTCAACACGAGATTTAAAGAAGTACTTACAGTGGAAACCAGTAGGACTCCAGGAAATCAGAACAGGGGGGTGCACCAGCAAGTGCTGGATGAGGTACATATAACCAAGGAGGAGGTGAAGAAGCTGCTATGCGAACTTGACACCTCAAAGGCGGTGGGACCAGACAACATCTCTCCGTGGGTCCTTAAAGAGGGAGCAGAGATATTGTGTGTGCCATTAACAAAGATCTCCAACACATCATTTGAAACTGGGAAACTCCCTGAGGTATGGAAGATGGCAAATGTAGTCCCAATATTTAAAAAGGGAGACAGACATGAGGCACTAAACTACAGACCTGTATCACTAACGTGTATAGTATGCAAGGTCATGGAGAAGATCATCAGGAGGAGAGTGGTGGAGCACCTGGAAAGAAACAAGTGTATAATTGAAAACCAGCACGGTTTCAGGGAAGGAAAATCCTGTGTCACAAACCTACTAGAGTTTTATGACAAGGTGACAGAAGTAAGACAAGAGAAAGAGGGGTGGATCGACTGCATTCTTTTGGACTGCAAGAAGGCCTTCGACACAGTTCCTCACAAGAGGTTACTGCAAAAGCTAGAGGATCAGGCACACATAACAGGAAAGGCACTGCAATGGATCAGGGAATACCTGACAGGGAGGCACCAACGAGTCATGGTACGTGACGAGGTGTCAGAGTGGGCACCTGTGACAAGCGGGGTTCCACAGGGGTCAGTCCTAGGACCTGTGCTGTTCATGGTATATGTGAACGACATAACGGAAGGGATAGACTCAGAAGTATCCTTGTTTGCAG
Organism: Cherax quadricarinatus; assembly: GCF_038502225.1. NCBI lineage: Eukaryota > Metazoa > Arthropoda > Malacostraca > Decapoda > Parastacidae > Cherax > Cherax quadricarinatus. The sequence goes on from NC_091355.1 coordinate 5,061,662, forward strand.
ATGATGTGAAGTTAATGAGAAGAATCAAATCGGATGAGGATCAGGCAGGACTACAAAGAGACCTGGACAGGCTACAAGCCTGGTCCAGCAACTGGCTCCTTGAGTTTAACCCTGCCAAATGCAAAGTCATGAAGACTGGGGAAGGGCAAAGAAGACCGCAGACACAATATAGTTTAGATGGCCAAAGACTGCAAACCTCACTCAAGGAAAAAGATCTGGGGGTGAGTATAACACCGAGCATATCTCCTGAGGCGCACATCAATCAGATAACTGCTGCAGCATACGGGCGCCTGGCAAACCTACGGATAGCGTTCCGATACCTCAGTAAGGATTCGTTCAAGACTCTGTATACCATTTACGTCAGGCCCATACTGGAGTATGCAGCACCAGTTTGGAATCCACACCTAGTCAAGCACGTCAAGAAACTAGAGAAAGTGCCAAGGTTTGCAACAAGACTAGTCCCAGAGCTACGGGGATTGTCCTACGAAGAAAGGTTGAGGGAAATCGGCCTGACGACACTGGAGGACAGGAGGGTCAGGGGAGACATGATAACGACATATAAAATACTGCGCGGAATAGACAAGGTGGACAAAGACGGGATGTTCCAGAGAAGGGACACAGACACAAGAGGTCACAATTGGATGTTGAAGACTCAGATGAATCAAAGGGATGTTAGGAAGTATTTCTTCAGTCATAGAGTAGTCAGGCCGTGGAATTGCCTAGAAAGTGACGTAGTGGAGGCGGGAACCATACATAATTTTAAGGCGAGGTATGATAAAGCTCATGGGGCAGGGAGAGAGAGGACCTAGTAGCAATCAGCGAAGAGGCGGGGCCAGGAGCTGTGACTCGACCCCTGCAACCACAAATAGGTGAGTACAAATAGGTGAGTACACACACACACACACTACAAGGGATCAGGGAATACTTGTCAGGAAGACAGCAGCGAGTCATGGTACGTGGCGAGGTGTCAGAGTTGGCACCTGTGACGAGTAGGGTCCCACAGGAGTCAGTCCTAGGACCAGTGCTGTTTCTGGTATTTGTGAACACGACGAAAGGAATAGACTCCGAAGTATCCCTGTTTGCAGACGACGTGAAGTTGATAAGAAGAATTCATTTGGACAAAGATCAGGCAGAACTACAAAGGGATTTGGACAGGCTGTAGACCTGGTCCAGCAATTGGCTCCTGGAGTTCAACCCCACCAAGTGCAAAGTCATGAAGATTGGGGAAGGGCAAAGAAGACCGCAGACGGAGTACAGTTTAGGGGGCCAGAGACTACAAACTTCACTCAAGGAAAAAGATCTTGGGGTGAGTATAACACCAGGCACATCTCCTGAAGCGCACATCAACCAAATAACTGCTGCAGCATATGGGCGCCTAGCAAACCTCAGAACAGCATTCCGACATCTTAATAAGGAATCATTCAGGACCCTGTACACCGTGTATGTTAGGCCCATATTGGAGTATGCGGCACCAGTTTGGAACCCACACCTAGCCAAGCACTTAAAGAAACTAGAGAAAGTGCAAAGGTTTGCAACAAGACTAGTCCCAGAACTAAGAGGTATGTCCTACGAGGAGAGGTCAAGGGAAATCGACCTGACGACACTGGAGGACAGGAGAGATAGAGGGGGGGGACATGATAACGATATATAAAATACTGCGAGGAATTGACAAGGTGGACAAAGGCAGGATGTTCCAGAGATTGGACACAGCAACACGGGGACACAGTTGCAAGTTGAAGACACAGATGAATCACAGGGATGTTAAGAAGTATTTCTTCAGCCACAGAGTAGTCAGGAAGTGGAACAGTTTGGGAAGCTATGTAGTGGAGGCAGGATCCATACATAGCTTTAAGCAGAGGTATGATAAAGCTCACGGTTTAGGGAGAGTGACCTAGTAGCGACCAGTGAAGAGGCGGGGCCAGGAGCTATGAATCGACCCCTGCAACCACAACTAGGTGAGTACACACACACACACACACACACACACAGACACACACACACACACACACACACACACACACACACACACACACACACACACACACACACACACATATATATATATATATATATATATATATATATATATATATATAACTTCCCAGCAGCAGCAACAACAGTAATAGTAGTAATGGTAGTAGTAGTAGTAGCACTGGTAATAGTAGTAGTAGTAGCACTAGTAATAGTAGTAGTAGTAGCACTAATAATAGTAGTAGTAGTAGTAGCACTAGTAATAGTAGTAGTAGTAGTAGCACTGGTAATAGTAGTAGTAATAGTAATCTTTGGCCCTTCTCTACTTTTCTCGTCCAAGTTGTGACTTGACAATGGTCCAGGAGGAATCGAAACGTCACAAGGTTCCTCTTCTAAATGCGAATTTATGTGGATTATAATAATAATAATAATAATAATAATAATAATAATAATAATAATAATAATAATAATAATAATAATAATAATAATAAGAATAATAATAAAATCTGACTACCTATATGACAGGAGCGCCATAAATAAATATTAATTTTTAAAAATGAAAAAAAAAGTTTTTTCAATAATTTTAAATTGATTTTAAGTGGTCTTAAACAAAAAAAAATAAAATGTTGCCTTGGAAAAAAAAACTGCATAAATTTTAATTTTCCTGGTCTTTGATCGGAACAAAATAATTAGAGATTATGTGTATATATTTTTTTTTGATGAGGTTTGGGTAGGGGGCCGGGGGGGGCGTGGGGGAGGGGGAGAGGGGGGAGTGAGGGGAAGGGAGAATGTGGTGGTGAGGGAACAATGAAGGGAAAAAGTGTGTAATAGGGAGAGGGGAGGTTAAAAGACAGGAAGGAGGTATAATGAGAGAATAGGAGAGGGTTGTGGAAATGAGAGAGACAGAGAGAGAGGGGGGGTGAAGAATGGTGGGGGTGTTGAGAGTAGGGGAGGGAGGGGAAAAAAGTAGAGAGGGGAAATTTATAGAAGCTGGAGATAAGATTAATATAGAGTAAAGAGGAGGTGAGGATAAAAAAAAAGGATGAGAGTAAGACACATGTGCAACATCTGGGTATCTTTATTGTAGACGTTTCGCCATCCAGTGGCTTTATCAATACAAATTCCAGGACATAACTTGAAGACAGTAGAACTATGTACAGAAGATGAGGTAATCAGTCCCTCAACCTAGGAGTAGGTGCGAACAGCACCATAGTCGTGGAGATTCTGAATCTCCACGACTATGGTGCTGTTCGCACCTACTCCTAGGTTGAGGGACTGATTACCTCATCTTCTGTACATAGTTCTACTGTCTTCAAGTTATGTCCTGGAATTTGTATTGATAAAGCCACTGGATGGCGAAACGTCTACAATAAAGATACCCAGATGTTGCACATGTGTCTTACTCTCATCTTGTCGGTATTATATACCATTCGTACACAAAAAAAAAGGAATATTTCTGAGACAATCTTCACTCTTTAAGTCGGATTAAAAACTGTTGTCTTGATCTAATCCGGATTTTTATACGTTTGTGTAGCAAGCAGAATGTGTTTGTGTGTACTCACCTAATTGTGGTTGCAGGGGTCGATTCATAGCTCCTGGCCCCACCTCTTCACTGGTCGCTACTAGAGCGTGTGTGTGTGTGATAGATAATTTACTGATAGACCAGCATTTTAATTGCCAATCAGGTGAAGGAGATTCCCTTCAGTACCTGATGGTCGAATTAATTCTTTTCAATATTATCTTCGTTGCTTCAAATTTTGATACAAAAATTGGATTCATGAGTTTTTTTTAAGGTTTGTGTGTATAGGTCGGATGATACCAAAACAGTACCATCCCAGGGACAGCCCATTAAGAAAACGATAGCAAAGGAGTACCAATCCAATACATAACTGATACTAACGCATTACAAAGCCCACACGAACCAATACCAACACAATAACAAACCAAAACAAACCACATGGAAGATACCAAACCGATACGAGTCCAACAGAACCCCGACACAAAACCAGTACCTGCCCAATATTTGCTAGAAAGAAAACCAATAGCAGCACAATACTAAACCAGTACGAACAACCTCGGTGTTATTAAACCCCAAAGACAAATGAAGGCGAGCAATTGGGTGTTTCCGATCATGCGAGCTTGAGACACCAGCCAACTGCCAACTACTTTCATCTGTGGTCGTGCAGTTGCTGAAATGGCGGTACTGGAAGAGGCAGTTGTCGGAGGCTCTAAGCGGTAAATGGGCCCTTGTGGGAACGTGTCTGTAAGGAAGCCTTTTTCCCAGGAGAGCATTCTGGGATTCCCTATACTGCAGCTTGTCTTTGCAGGAGAGCAGTGCTGGAAAATACTCTGCTGTAGCATGGCTTTGGAACAACCAGTGTTGTAACGTTGTTTTCCAGGCGAGTGTGCTGGAACACACAATATTGTACCATGTCTTACTCAGACCACCACACTGGAACATGCAGTATCACAGCATATTTCTACAGATCATCACACTGGAACATGCAGCATCACAGCATATCTCTACAGACCACCACACTGGAACATGCAGTATCACAGCATATCTCTACAGACCACCACACTGGAACATGCAGTATCACAGCATATCTCTACAGACCACCACACTGGAACATGCAGTATCACAGCATATCTCCACAGACCATCACACTGGAACATGCAGTATCACAGCATATCTCTACAGACCACCACACTGGAACATGCAGTATCACAGCATATCTCTACAGACCACCACACTAGAACATGCAGTATCACAGCATATCTCTACAGACCACCACACTGGAACATGCAGTATCACAGCATATCTCCACAGACCATCACACTGGAACATGCAGTATCACAGCATATCTCTACAGACCACCACACTGGAACATGCAGTATCACAGCATATCTCTACAGACCATCACACTGGAACATGCAGTATCACAGCATATCTCTACAGACCACCACACTGGAACATGCAGTATCACAGCATATCTCCACAGACCACCACACTGGAACATGCAGTATCACAGCATATCTCTACAGACCATCACACTGGAACATGCAGTATCACAGCATATCTCCACAGACCACCACACTGGAACATGCAGTATCACAGCATATCTCTACAGACCATCACACTGGAACATGCAGTATCACAGCATATCTCTACAGACCACCACACTGGAACATGCAGTATCACTGCATATCTCTACAGACCACCACACTGGAACATGCAGTATCACAGCATATCTCCACAGACCACCACACTGGAACATGCAGTATCACAGCATATCTCTACAGACCATCACACTGAAACATGCAGTATCACAGCATATCTCTACAGACCACCACACTGGAACATGCAGTATCACAGCATATCTCTACAGACCAGCACACTGGAACATGCAGTATCACAGCATATCTCTACAGACCATCACACTGGAACATGCAGTATCACAGCATATCTCTACAGACCACCACACTGGAACATGCAGTATCACAGCATGTCTCTACAGACCACCACACTGGAACATGCAGTATCACAGCATATCTCTACAGACCATCACACTGGAACATGCAGTATCACAGCATATCTCTACAGACCATCACATTGGAACATGCAGTATCACAGCATATCTCTACAGACCACCACACTGGAACATGCAGTATCACAGCATATCTCTACAGACCACCACACTGGAACATGCAGTATCACAGCATATCTCTACAGACCACCACACTGGAACATGCAGTATCACAGCATATCTCTACAGACCACCACACTGGAACATGCAGTATCACAGCATATCTCTACAGACCACCACACTGGAACATGCAGTATCACAGCATATCTCTACAGACCACCACACTGGAACATGCAGTATCACAGCATATCTCTACAGACCACCACACTGGAACTTGCAGTATCACAGCATATCTCTACAGACCACCACACTGGAACATGCAGTATCACAGCATATCTCTACAGACCACCACACTGGAACATGCAGTATCACAGCATATCTCTACAGACCAGCACACTGGAACATGCAGTATCACAGCATATCTCTACAGACCAGCACACTGGAACATGCAGTATCACAGCATATCTCTACAGACCACCACACTGGAACATGCAGTATCACAGCATGTCTCTACAGACCACCACACTGGAACATGCAGTATCACAGCATATCTCTACAGACCATCACACTGGAACATGCAGTATCACAGCATATCTCTACAGACCATCACACTGGAACATGCAGTATCACAGCATATCTCCACAGACCACCACACTGGAACATGCAGTATCACAGCATATCTCTACAGACCACCACACTGGAACATACAGTATCACAGCATATTTCTACAGACCACCACACTGGAACATGCAGTATCACAGCATATCTCTACAGACCATCACACTGGAACATGCAGTATCACAGCATATCTCTACAGACCATCACACTGGAACATGCAGTATCACAGCATATCTCCACAGACCACGACACTGGAACATGCAGTATCACAGCATATCTCCACAGACCACCACACTGGAACATGCAGTATCACAGCATATCTCTACAGACCATCACACTGGAACATGCAGTATCACAGCATATCTCTACAGACCATCACACTGGAACATGCAGTATCACAGCATATCTCTACAGACCACCACACTGGAACATGCAGTATCACAGCATATCTCTACAGACCACCACACTGGAACATGCAGTATCACAGCATATCTCTACAGACCATCACACTGGAACATGCAGTATCACAGCATATCTCTACAGACCATCACACTGGAACATGCAGTATCACAGCATATCTCTACAGACCACCACACTGGAACATGCAGTATCACAGCATATCTCTACAGACCATCACACTGGAACATGCAGTATCACAGCATATCTCTACAGACCACCACACTGGAACATGCAGTATCACAGCATATCTCTACAGACCACCACACTGGAACATGCAGTATCACAGCATATCTCTACAGACCATCACACTGGAACGTACAGTATCACATCATATCTCTACAGACCACCACACTGGAACATGCAGTATCACAGCATATCTCTACAGACCACCACACTGGAACATGCAGTATCACAGCATATCTCTACAGACCATCACACTGGAACATGCAGTATCACAGCATATCTCTACAGACCACCACACTGGAACATGCAGTATCACAGCATATCTCTACAGACCATCACACTGGAACATGCAGTATCACAGCATATCTCTACAGACCACCACACTGGAACATGCAGTATCACAGCATATCTCTACAGACCATCACACTGGAACATGCAGCATCACAGCATATCTCTACAGACCACGACACTGGAACATGCAGTATCACAGCATATCTCTACAGACCACCACACTGGAACATGCAGTATCACAGCATATCTCTACAGACCACCACACTGGAACATACAATATCACAGCATCTACACTGGAACACACTACCATGTTGATGAACAATGTTAAACAGTACAACCTCCTCAATCTCTTTCAATCTATTTCTCTCCTGACTCTCTACCCATATTTACTACTAACTAGTGTGATTTACATATATTTTTCATTTTCTTCAGTAATATATGCCAATCAGCTGTCTTATAAACTAGTCGACTAACACCCAAGTACCTATTTTACTGCTAGGTGAACAGGGACAGTAGGTGTCTTAAGGAAACACGTCCTAATGCTTTCCAGCCGTACCGGGGATCAAACCACGGACCTCAGTGTATGAGATGAGTGCGCTACCAACCGAGCTACGGTTAGTAGTATTGCCTGCAATAAGAACATAAGAAAGGCGTATTTGCCCATACTAGGCGGGTCCTTCTCAAACTCAATGAAAAGATTGATAAAGGGTAGCAGGATTCGATTATTTATTGACAATGTTTCGCCCATACAGCAGTCTTCTCAGTTCACTCCCCTTTTAGGTGAGAATCATGACAACATTTCGATCCGTCCTGGACCATCAAGTCACGTGCTGAAGCACACTGTGTGAGCGAAACATCGTCAATAAAGGATCATATTAATACCACATTCGTGTCACTATTTTCATACCTTTCCCCCCCAGAAAAAAAGAGACGTTCCACATCACACTTTCGTTGGGTAAAAACGTTCTCACGGGGGAAACGTCGCCCCAATAAAAGCTTGTTCTGGAACGAGTCATTTATTTGTTAAATTCTGTAGTGCTATTGTAATTCTTTGTTAAATTTAATTACTTAATTAATTTTTTTTTTTTGGTTTAAAAATTCAGTTTTTGTACATTTTTGTTAATGTCGTGTCTGCCATTTATTATATTTGGAGTTATTTTGATTATATTTGGAGTTATTTTGATTATATTTGGAGTTATTTTGATTATATTTGGAGTTATTTTGATTATATTTGGAGTTATTTTGATTATATTTGGAGTTATTTTGATTATATTTGGAGTTATTTTGATTATATTTGGAGTTATTTTGATTATATTTGGAGTTATTTTTATTATTTTTGGAGTTATTTTGATTATTTTTGGAGTTATTTTGATTATATTTGGAGTTATTTTTATTATATTTGGAATTATTTTGATTATTTTTGGAGTTATTTTGATTATATTTGGAGTTATTTTGATTATATTTGGAGTTATTTTGATTATATTTGGAGTTATTTTTATTATTTTTGGAGTTATTTTGATTATTTTTGGAGTTATTTTGATTATATTTGGAGTTATTTTTATTATATTTGGAATTATTTTGATTATTTTTGGAGTTATTTTGATTATATTTGGAGTTATTTTGATTATATTTGGAGTTATTTTGATTATTTTTGGAGTTATTTTGATTATTTTTGGAGTTATTTTGATTATATTTGGAGTTATTTTGATTATATATGGAGTTATTTTTATTATATTTGGAGTTATTTTGATTATATTTGGAGTTATTTTGATTATATTTGGAGTTATTTTGATTATATTTCGAGTTATTTTTATTATTTTTGGAGTTATTTTGATTATTTTTGGAGTTATTTTGATTATATTTGGAGTTATTTTTATTATATTTGGAATTATTTTGATTATTTTTGGAGTTATTTTGATTATATTTGGAGTTATTTTGATTATATTTGGAGTTATTTTGATTATTTTTGGAGTTATTTTGATTATTTTTGGAGTTATTTTGATTATATTTGGAGTTATTTTTATTATATTTGGAGTTATTTTGATTATATTTGGAGTTATATTTTGTAATTACATTGAATATATTTGGAGTTATATCGATTATATATGGTGGTCATTTAGGTTTAACCCCACCGATGCAATAATCTCCGGTTGTATGGTTTTAACCTAAACCATATAATATTTCCGGGTCACATAGTTGTAACACCGAGCTCTGGAATGTTAATCCCGGGTTGTATAACATTGTTTTAACCCCCCCCTCCCCCCGAGTCACACATTTATTCTGTTTTGTATCGTACTGTTTCACTGACAGGAATATTAAACCAGCCTTGCATTAATTCTGACTAATGCATGCATTTAAACCCGGTTTGTAATATGACCAATATTGATATTTTTCATGGAAGAACGAGCCTTAAAAATGACTCGTGTAGAAATACAGGTGCTGTATCTTGCTGTATTTTTAGTCGAATTGTATCGTAAGGCTGAATAAAAATAGAGTCAACAGCTGTGTTGACCAAAATACATGCGGTATGTATCCGGGTCGTGTTAAAGAGGAGATGGTGTTTGTGTTGTTGTAGATAGGGGTTGAGGGGAGAGGGGGGAGCTACGCCTTAATACCTCCCCCCCAAAAAAGGCATCGATTCCCTTCCCCTCTATCTTAATGCTCCCCTCCCCCTTTCTCTCTCTCTCTCTCTCTCTCCTACATCACCTGTACCATACAAGTCATGATTCTATGTGTCCTTTTCCTACCCTGGTAAATTTAACACTTGTGCAACACTTGGGTATCCTTGTTGAGGAAACGTTTCGCCACTCAGAGGCTTCATCAGTCCAATACAATGAAGAATTGTGAAGATCAGTAGGAGTTTGAGGTAATCAATCCATAATTTTCTACCCTAAACCCCCTTTACCTTGTCAGGATAACGTCTCCCTCTCACCCCATCCTGCTTCCCTTCTACCTCACAAGCCCCTCACCTGAGGGACCGACTACCTTAAACTCCTCCTCTTACTAGACTAAAGAAACCACTGACTGGTGACACGTTTCCACAGTAGATTCCAAAATGTTGCACATGTGTCTGATTCTTCAACTTGTCTGTGGTCCAAGCTGTTCTTCCAGAAATCCACACTATGTTGGTGGTTGTCTTTTGTGGTTAACAATATTCGAATACATATAAACTACATATTGTGTACCGTACAGAGAAACAAAGTTTGTTCTTCG
>NC_091355.1:5077043-5079543 GCF_038502225.1 Cherax quadricarinatus
AGAAAGATTCTAGAAAGGCTGTCCTAGAAAGTTTCTAGAAAAGGCTATCTTAGAAAGGTTCTAGAAAGGCTGTCCTAGAAAGGTTCTAGAAAAGCTGTTCTAGAAAGGTTCTAGAAAAGCTGTCCTAGAAAGCTTCTAGAAAGGCTGTCCTAGAAAGATTCTAGAAAGGCTGTCCTAGAAAGGTTCTAGAAAGGTATTCCTAGAAAGATTCTAGAAACACTGGCCTAGAAAGGTTCTAGAAATGCTGTCCTAGAAAGGTTCTAAAAAGGCTGTCCTAGAAAGGTTTTAGAAAAGCTGTCCTAGAAAAGTTCTAGAAAGTCTGACCTAGAAAGGTTCTAGAAAGGCTGACCTAGAAAATTTTAGAAAAGCTGTCCTAGAAAGGTTCTAGAAAGTCTGACCTAGAAAGGTTCTAGAAAGGCTGTCCTAGAAAGGTTCTCCATATTTATCTTAGTTTCACAAGATCACAGGATTGATCAATATTTCTTAAAAAAAAAGTCTTAAGGTTGTTAATTAACTCCCAAAGTATCCAAGACCTACCTAAGATTCCAAAGAAAACCAAGTTATTTTTGGAAATCCCAAATAAAAGTCGAAGACATTAATAAAAGGCTGTTTTCTCGTCACTAAAAGGAACACAATGTCTTCTTCATCAACGTGCGATGAAAATCGCTTTGAAAATCGTTCAGTTGAAGACTGAGACATTTGTGCAACATCCGGGTATCTATTGAGGAAACGTTTCTCCAGCCAGTGGCTTCTGCAGTCCAACACAGAAAATCGGTGAAAGATGAGGAGGAGAATGAGGTGATTAGTCTCTCAGCCTGGAGTCGTTGTGTCTACTCCATCAACCTTGGTTAGGTTAGGTTAGGTTATGTTAAGTTAGGCTAAGTTGCGTTAGGATAGGTTAGGATAAGTTAGGTTAGGTTAGGTTAAGTTAGGTTAGGTTGGGTTAGGTTAGGTTAGGTTAAGTTAGGTTAAGTTAGGTTAGGTTAGGTTAAGTTAGGTTAAGCTATGTTAAGTTAGGTTAAGTTAGGTTAGGTTAGGTTAGGTTAGGTTAGGTTGGGTTAGGTTAGGGGTTAAAGTTAAGGTTAGTTAGGTTGGCTAGGGGTTGGCTTGGCAATTAATAGGTTAATTAAGTTGTTAAGGTTAGTTAGGTTAGGTTATTAAGTTGCTAGTTGGCTAGGTTGTGTTATGGGTTAGGTTAGGTTAAGCTAGGTTAGGTTAGGTTAAATTAGGTTAGGAGCTTGACAAAGCCCCTGGAGGGCGAAACATTGCACTTGTGTCCTTTTACTTAATGCTAAGATAACGTGCATTTCACGACGAATAAGAAAATTAAAACAACAGCCACTAAAACACTCGTGTGTTATTCAGCTCAGGATATAGTGTAGGTTCGATCCTCCGTCTGCTGAGTGCGAGACAGACACGCTGGCCATTTGTACTCAACCAGCGACAGAATCTCCATGAGTACAATCTGTCGATACATGAAAGTCGAAATTAAGAACATAACAAAGAAGGATCACTGCAGCAGACCTACTGGCCCATGCCTGGCAGGTCCAGCTTACACCCATTCATGTATCTGTCTAAACTACTTGTTTTAAAACTACACAACGTTTTAGATTAATGTTAATATATTCACTGAGAAGCTCTAAACTTAAACGGGTCATATAGCACCTGGGGAATGAGATGTAATTAGGTTCAGTCCGATAGGTAAGCTCGACTAATGGAATCAGCAGCCCATTTAACCAGCATCAAGAATCTTTGATAGGATCAAAGTCCTAATTTGTCACGTTATTGATCCCTTTAGAACTCATTAAGTGATTCCAGTGGGATCAAAGTCCCAATTTGGTAGGTCCTTGGTCCCTCTAGGACTCATAAAATATCCCAGGGGCTCGCTATGCCCTGGATGGTGTGAGACCAGGTCTTGAGACCAGCATAATTCAGGAGACCAGGCCATGAGACCAGCATGATTCAAGTGACCAGGTCTTGAGACCAGCATGGGTCAAGTGACCAGGCCTTGAGACCAGCATGGTTCAGGTGACCAGGTCTTGAGACCAGCATGATTCAGGTGACCAGATCTTGAGACCAGCATGATTCAGGTGACCAGATCTTGAGACCAGCATGATACAGGTGACCAGATCTTGAGACCAGCATGATTCAGGTGTTCTATTAAGATGCAAATTTTGTGTGTTGGAACACGGGTCCTGGACCACTTAGCCAATTTTAATGTGAAGACAATCACGTGTTATCATGGCGGAGTGTGTACTCAGGTGGTGGTGTAATTACGTATTTCATTACCCTTTTGTAGTTACAACAGCAGAGTTATGTTGCTGGTGTCCAGTTTAGTGTTTGTAGTTACAACAGCAGAGTTATGTTGCCGGTGTCCAGTTTAGTGTTTGTAGTTACAACAGCAGAGTTATGTTGCTGGTGTCCAGTTTAGTGTTTGTAGTTACAACAGCGAGGTTATGTTGCCGGTGTCAGTTTAGTGTTTGTAGTTACAACAGCAGAG
>NC_091355.1:5082043-5084543 GCF_038502225.1 Cherax quadricarinatus
GTCCTCTCTCTCTCTGCTTCCTGAGCTTTGTCATACCTCTTCTTAAAACTATGTATGGTTCCTGCCTCCACTACTTCACTTGCTAGGCTATTCCACTTGCTGACAACTCTATGACTGAAGAAATACTTCCTAACGTCCCTAAGACTCGTCTGAGTCTTCAGCTTCCAGTTGTGACCCCTTGTCCCTGTGTCCCCTCTCTGGAACATCCTATCTCTGTCCACCTTGTCTATTCCCCGCAGTATCTTGTATGTCGTTATCATGTCTCCCCTGACCCTTCTGTCCTCCAGTGTCGTCAGTCCGATTTCCCTTAACCTTTCCTCGTACGACATTCCCTTGAGCTCTGGGACTAGCCTTGTTGCAAACCTTTGTATTTTCTCTAACTTCTTGACGTGCTTGACCAGGTGTGGGTTCCAGACTGGTGCTGCATACTCCAGTATGGGCCTAACATACACAGTGTACAGTGTCTTGAACGATTCCTTATTAAGGTATCGGAACGCTATTCTCAGGTTTGCCAGGCGCCCGTATGCTGCAGCAGTTATTTGGTTGATGTGTGCCTCCGGTGATGTGCTCGGTGTTATGGTCATCCCAAGGTCTTTCTCCCTGAGTGAGGTCTGTAGTCTTTGTCCACCTAGCCTATACTCTGTCTGCGGTCTTCTTTGCCCCTCCCCAATCTTCATGACTTTGCATTTGGCTGGATTGAATTCGAGAAGCCAGTTACTGGACCACATGTCCAGCCTGTCCAGGTCTCTTTGCAGTCCTGCCTCATCCTCGTCCGATTTAATTCTTCTCATCAACTTCACATCATCGGCGAACAGGGACACTTCAGAGTCTATTCCTTCCATCATGTCTTTCACATATATCAAAAATAGCACTGGTCCTAGAACTGACCCCTGTGGGACCCCGCTCGTAACAGGCGGGTGTGTGTGTGTGTTTGTATGTGTGTGCGTGTGTGTGTGTGTGTGTGTGTGTGTGTGTGTGTGTGTGTGTGTGTGTGTGTGTGTGTGTGTGTGTGTGTGTGTATGTACTCACCTAGTTGTACTCACCTAGTTGAGGTTGCAGGGGTCGAGTCCAAGCTCCTGGCCCCGCCTCTTCACTGGTCGCTACTAGGTCACTCTCCCTGAACCATGAGCTTTATCGTACCTCTGCTTAAAGCTATGTATGGATCCTGACTCTACTACATCGCTTCCCAAACTATTCCACTTCCTGACTACTCTGTGGCTGAAGAAATACTTCCTAACATCCCTTTGATTCATCTGTGTCTTCAACTTCCAACTGTGTCCCCTTGTTACTGTGTCCAGTCTCTGGAACATCCTGTCTTTGTCCACCTTGTCAATTCCTCTCAGTGTGTGTATGTGTGTGTGTGTTTGTGTGTGTGTGTGTGTATGTGTGTGTGTGTGTGTGTGAGGCGTGTGTGTGTGTGTGTGTGTGTGTGTGTGTGTGTGTGTGTGTGTGTGTGTGTGTGTGTGTGTGTGTGTGTGTGTGTGTGTGCGTGTGTGTATACTCACCTAATTAACTTATTTGTGGCTGCAGGAGTCCAGTCGTAGCTCGTGGCCCCTGCTTTTAACTGGTCGCTACTAGGCCTACTCTCTCTCCCAGCTCCTTGACCTATATATGTGTATGTGTGTGTGTGTACTTGCCAAAATGTGGTTGTATAGGTCGAGTTTCAACTCCTGGCTCCGCCTCGCTGCTATCTGCCACTTGGCTGCGTGAGTCCTGTTATTATGTCTCCCCTGATTCTTCTCTCCTCTAATGTCGTCAGGTTCAGTTCCTTTAGTCTCTCCTCGTAACCCAAATCTCTCAGTCTGGGATTAATCTCATTGTAAATCTTTGGAAAATCGTGATCATATACGGGTCCCATACTGGTACTGCATACTCCAACACGTCCTGATATGTTTTGTGTATAGTGCGTTGAATAGCACCTTGCTGAGGATTCTGAAAGCTAATACTGGAATGGCCAGGCGCACATTTCCTGCGGAGATTATTCTGTTGATGCCCGCCCAGGGAGATATGCTTGGTATTATGCTCACCCCGAGGTGCTTCTCCTTGAGTGAAGCTAGCAGGCTATGTCCACCTCTCACTGCGCTCTCTGCCCATCCTCAATTTTCATAACTTTTCATTTATGAGAAGAATAGTAGACAATACATAGGAAGAGATCCTTCTGAGTCCATTAGTAGGACATTCGAGTTCCCCAGAGGAAGACGTTTAATCCGACAAAGAGTACATTCCATTCCTTTCTTTTATTATTTAAAAAGGTTACACAGAATATAGCAATCCATGTGAATAGTATCCAACGAGATGCGCATTTTTCTCAAACCACATGACCTGTTATAAACAACTAGAAAAAAGCTGGGAGCTGGCTATTAGAAACTCTTCTACCTCATATGGGGGAGTAGGGGGATGGCAATAGGGTGGGGTTGGCACTGACCACTGACCACATTCTAAAGGAAACCTTGGACGGTGACACATCCTCACTACGCTACCCTGAGAACTCTCCCTTATA
>NC_091355.1:5094543-5109543 GCF_038502225.1 Cherax quadricarinatus
TGAAAGAGAGAGAGAGAGAGAGAGAGAGAGAGAGAGAGAGAGAGAGAGAGAGAGAGAGAGAGAGAGAGAGAGAGAGAGAGAGAGAGAGAGAAAAAAAAAAAAAAAAGAGAAGAAAAGCCTCGAAGATAAATGTAAAGACAGAAGTGAGAAAATACATAGAAATAGATCCTATCTATCATTTATCTGAAGACAAGGCGTATCTACCACTCCAACATACAGAGCAGAAATATCAACTACTACTGTGTCGACTGAAGGACTAAGACCATAACTGTACAGGTGGCTGAGACAAAAACAGAAAAACAGATGGCTCTCCCTCCCCTCCTCTTTTGGCCACTGCCGATATATATATATATATATATATATATATATATATATATATATATATATATATATATATATATATATATATATATATATATATAACTAAATCTAATATATATTTTTTTCTTTTCATTTCATTGCTCCAGGAGGGAAGATGGGTAAGTACCACCTGAGAAGTGAAGTGGTCAATTTACCGAATGAATGTACCGAATGAGGAGGTTTTCAGATTTGGACGAAAGCGGTGTCGTGTGTTAGCTAATCAGGCTTTATTGACTAGATGAATAGAAGTCACAATGGCGTGGCTTGAGCAGTTCACAAATAGATATGACATATGTGGTAGTGTTTGGTGTTTTTATTCCTGTACGTTTCGCCCGTGCAAGTAGGATTCTTCAGTCGATTAGAGGAGGCAGCGGAAGCAGTGGAGATTTAAAGGGGATGTTTTGAGGTGGTCAGTCCCTCAGCCTGGAGAAGTGTCCACCTCCATAGGCTGAAACAATGTGAAGCTGTAGCAACAGTATGATGAGGTAACTTCAGACGATGTTTCGGTCCGTCCTGCAAGTGAACTCATATCTTATGGTCCAGAAAGGACCGAAACGTCGGTCCGTGAACACTGGCTCACTCTCGCTCTAATTACCTTAATGTATCGTCTAAGTGAGCAGTATTCTGAATAGGGAGGAATAGGTTAATGTTACCCCTTATTTTCCTCTCAACTTCCCCACCCTCACACCCTCACCTCCCCCCCCCCCACTCAAGCTCGGAACAGGATAGCAGCACACTGCGGGTGTATCCAATTTTATTGTAATAGCTCAAGTTATTTAACTCGTCCCTACTCCCTCTCTTCCACTCCCTTTTTCTCACTGCCACTCCCTCTTTCTCACTGCCACTTCCTCTCTCTCACTGCCACTCCCTCTCTCTCACTGCCACTCCCTATCTTTCACTGTCACTCCCTTTCTCTCACTGACACTCCCATCTCCCTCTCCCTCACTGCCACTTCCTCTCTCCCACTCTTTCACTGCCACTCCCTCTCTCTCACTGCCACTTCCTCTCTCTCACTGCCACTCCCTGTCTCTCACTGCCACTCCCTCTCTCTCACTGCCACTTCCTCTCTCTCACTGGCACTCCCTCTCTCTTACTGCCACTTCCTCTCTCTCACTGTCACTCCCTCTCTCTCATTGCCACTCCCTTTCTCTCACTGCCACTCCCTCTCTCTCACTGCCACTTCCTCTCTCTCATTGCCACACCCCTCTCTCTCACTGCCACTTCCTCTCTCTCACTGCCACTTCCTCCCTCTCCCTGCCATTCCCTATCTCTCACTGTCACTCCCTTTCTCTCACTGCCACTCCCTCTCTCTCATTGCCATTCCCTCTCTCTCACTGCAACTTCGTCTCTCTCACTGCCACTTCCTCCCTCTCACTGTCACTCCCTCCCTCTCACTGCCACTCGTTAACTTTCACTGTCATTCCTTTCTCTCACTGCCACTCCCTCTCTCTCACTGCTACACCTTCTCTCACTGACACTCCCATCTCCCTCTCCCTCACTGCCACTTCCTCTCTCCCACTCTCTCACTGCTACACCTCTCACTGCTATTCCCTCCCACTCGCTCCCACTCCCACCATTATTCCCGGATTCAGGAATGGACTCCCGTTTGATATCGACCGAAGAAATTGATGCTCGTTTGACACCGGTCCCGAATTCCCAAACACACTTCTTCCCCTCCGGTCAATATCTTTCTTCTCGCGGCCGAGAAGAATGGCAATGGAATGCAGATTTGGAATAGATGACAGTCTTTTCCCATTCCCGATTCCCTGATTCCAGGTTCTAAATCGCCTCTGGAGACGCTTATTGAAATATGCCCCTGGGATGGTTAGCCTCATGGGCAGGGAGAGAGATGCAAAAGGAACTTCGGTCCTTAAGTCACTCTGCCCTAAGGGTTATTTTTCTGCTTGGAAAAAGGACGATAGGGGTGGAAAAAATCACTGGAGGTGTTTGTATTAATCATACTGGGCAGGACAAAAGAGCCTAGCTGTGTCCTTGCAGCTCAGGCAGAAATGATTCTTATTGATTTAACACCGAAGGCATAATATGAGACTTACTTCTACAGCAGAGAGCAGCTGCTACCACCAGTAATGTTTAACAGAGGGAATATTTAACTCTCTTAAAAGAGGTCAGTTTTTTTTAGACAGTGATCTCTCCGGCGTTTCTGTCATCGATTGATTTTTTATTCTGCCACCGAAATGGCTAGTTTATTGTTGTACCCCATATCCATCCTGTGGATGGTAACGCAAGAGCATAAGGATACACGAAAAACCTAAGAACTAGGCCCCAAAAGGATTAACAGGAGTATATCTGGATTTATACTTTGGTTATCGTAACTGTGAAAAAGAGTATATTTAATAAGGGCATTACTGGTTCGTAGCCATCACTTAAATCCAGCCATAAATCAAAACGGGATTGGTACATTCTGAATGCGGTTTACTGATGAACGTTCCAATACTGTTTAGAAAAAAATGGCGTCTGTTTACATGAAGGCGACCAGCTGACCGGCGGTATATGTGGGGGGAGGGGAGGGGAAAGGGGGAATTTTGGGAGGTTTTAATGTGGCAGAAATATCTGAAAAAGTCCTCAGAAAAAAACTTTTGTGTTGACTTTGTGTGTCATTTATGCAGCGAGGAGAGAAAAATCAATCATATCTTGAGGAGGAAGGTGCAAGGAGACCGAAATGCATTGAGGATCTCTGGAATTTTTGAAATGTGATCTGGGGTCGAATTTAGGAGGAGGAGGAGAGAGGTGGCAGGTCGACTCCTGCTATTAAGATAGAATGGGTTATAAAGATGGGAGAAAATGAGGCGCTGAGGCTTCGTATTTATATAGAAGGAATGAAGATGGGAAAGTGGAGGGTGCGTCCTTCTACGTCTTCAACGCTCCCTCCATCCTGCCTCCCATCCTTCTTTACTGGTAGACAACACCCCTTCCACCCTCCCACTTTAATACCAGCCCCATCATACCTCACTTATACTTTACCATCACCCCTTCTTCCCTTCCTTTTACTGCCCCCCCCCGCCCACTGTCTTTATTACAACCAACACCCCCGCCCACTATCTTTATTACAACCAACACCCCCGCCCACTATCTTTATTACAACCAACACCCCCGCCAACTGTCTTTATTACAAAAAATACCACCACCTACTGTCTTTACTACAACCAACACCCCCACCCACTGTCTTTATAACAACAAACAACCCCACCCACTGTCTTTACTACAACCAACACCCCCCGCCCACTGTATTACAACCAACACCCCCGCCCACTGTATTACAACCAACACCCCCGCCCACTTTCTTCATTACAACCAACACTCCCCGCCCACTGTCTTTATTACAACCAACACCCCCCGCCTACTGTCTTTATTACAACCAACACTCCCCGCCCACTATCTTTATTACAACCAACACCCCCGCCCACTGTCTTTACTGCAACCAACACACCCGCCCACTGTCTTTACTACAACCAACAATCCCCGCCCACTGTCTTTACTGCAACCAACACTTCCCCGCCCACTGTCTTTATTACAACCAACACCCCCACCCACTGTCTTTATTACAACCAACATCCCCACCCACTGTCTTTATTACAAGCAATAACCCCACCCACTGTCTTTATTACAACCAACACCTCCCACCCACTGTCTTTATTACAAGCAATAACCCCACCCACTGTCTATATTACAACCAACACCCCCCGCCCACTGTCTTTACTACAAATAACACTCCCGCCCACTGTCTTTATTACAACCAACACTCCCCGCCCACTATCTTTATTACAACCAACACCCCCACCCACTGTCTTTATTACAACCAACACCCCCACCCACTGTCTTTATTACAAGCAATAACCCCACCCACTGTCTTTATTACAACCAACACCTCCCACCCACTGTCTTTATTACAACCAACACCTCCCACCCACTGTCTTTATTACAAGCAATAACCACACCCACTGTCTATATTACAACCAACACCCCCGCCCACTTTCTTTATTACAACCAACACCCCCCGCCCACTGTCTATATTACAACCAACACTCCCCGCCCACTGTCTTTACTACAAATAACACTCCCGCCCACTGTCTATATTACAACCAACACTCCCCGCCCACTGTCATTACTGCAACCAACACTCCCCCGCCCACTGTCTTTATTACAACCAACACCCCCACCCACTGTCTTTATTACAAGCAATAAAACCGCCCACTGTCCTTATTACAACCAACACCCCCACCCACTGTCTTTATTACAACCAACACCCCCACCCACTGTCTTTATTACAAACAATAACCCCACCCACTGTCTTTATTACAACCAACACCTCCCAACCACTGTCTTTATTACAAGCAATAACCCCACCCACTGTCTATATTACAATCAACACTCCCCGCCCACTGTCTTTACTACAAATAACACTCCCGCCTACTGTCTTTATTACAACCAACACTCCCCGCCCACTATCTTTATTACAACAAACACCCCCACCCACTGTCTTTATTACAACCAACACCCCCACCCACTGTCTTTAATACAAGTAATAACCCCACCCACTGTCTTTATTACAAACAACACCCCCACCCACTGTCTTTATTACAAGCAATAACCCCACCCACTGTCATTATTACAACCAACACCCCCACCCACTGTCTTTATCAAAAGCAATAACCCCACCCACTGTCTTTATTACAACCAACACCCCCACCCACTGTCTTTATTACAATCAATAACCCCACCCACTGTCTATATTACAACCAACACTCCCCGCCCACTGTCTTTACTACAAATAACACTCCCACCCACTGTCTTTATTACAACCAACACTCCCCGCCCACTATCTTTATTACAACCAACAACCCCGCCCACTGTCTTTATTACAACCAACACCCCCGCCCACTGTCTTTACTGCAACCAACACCCCCGCCCCCTGTCTTTACTACAACCAACACTCCCCGCCCACTGTCTTTACTGCACCCAACACTCCCCCGCCCACTCTCTTTATTACAACCAACACCCCCACCCACTTTCTTTATTACAAGCAATAAAACCGCCCACTGTCTTTATTACAACCAACACCCCCACCCACTGTCTTTATTACAAGCAATAACCCCACCCACTGTCTTTATTACAACCAACACCCCCACCCACTGTCTTTATTACAAGCAATAACCCCACCCACTGTCTTTATTACAACCAACACTTCTTACCCACTGTCTTTATTACAACCCACATCCCCGCCCACTGTCTTTATTACAACCAACACCCCCGCCCACTGTCTTTATTACAACCAACACCCCCGCCCACTGTCTTTACGCAACCAACACCCCCGCCCACTTTCTTTACTACAACCAACACTCCCCGCCCACAGTCTTTACTGCAACCAACACACCCCCCCCCACTGTCTTTATTACAACCAACACCCTTACCAACTTTCTTTATTACAAGCAATAACCCCACCCACTGTCTTTATTGCAACCAACATCCCCGCTCACTGTCTTTATTAAAACCAACACCCCCGCCCACTGTCTTTACTGCAACCAACACCCCCACCCACTGTCTTTACTACAACCAACACTCCCACCCATTGTCTTTACTCCAACGAACACCCCCGCCCACTGTCTTTATTACAACCTACACCCCACCCACTGTCTTTATTACAACAAACACCCCCGCCCACTGTCTTTGTTACAACCAAAACCCCCACCCACTGTCTTTATTACAACCAACACCCCCACCCACTGTCTTTACTACAACCAACACCCCCGCCCACTGTCTTTATTACAACCAACACCCCCACCCACTGTCTTTATTACAACCAACACCCCCGCCCACTGTCTTTATTACAACCAACACCCCCACCCACTGTCTTCACTACAACCAACACCCCCGCCCACTGTCTTTATTACAACCAACACCCCCACCCACTGTCTTTATTACAACCAACACCCCCGCCCACTGTCTTTATTACAACCAACACCCCCACCCACTGTCTTTACTACAACCAACACCCCCGCCCACTGTCTTTATTACAACCAACACCCCCACCCACTGTCTTTATTACAACCAACACCCCCACCCACTGTCTCTACTACAACCAACACCCCCACCCACTGTCTCTACTACAACCAACACCCCCGCCCACTGTCTTTATTACAACCAACACCCCCACCCACTGTCTCTACTACAACCAACACCCCCACCCACTGTCTTTACTACAACCAACACCCCCGCCCACTGTCTTTATTACAACCAACACCCCCACCTACTGTCTTTATTACAACCAACACTCCCACCCACTGTCTTTATTACAACCAACACCCCCACCCACTGTCTCTACTACAACCAACACCCCCACCCACTGTCTCTACTACAACCAACACCCCCGCCCACTGTCTTTATTACAACCAACACCCCCACCCACTGTCTCTACTACAACCAACACCCCCACCCACTGTCTCTACTACAACCAACACCCCCACCCACTGTCTTTATTACAACCAACACTCCCACCCACTGTCTTTATTACAACCAACACCCCCACCCACTGTCTCTACTACAACCAACACCCCCGCCCACTGTCTTCATTACAACCAACACCCCCACCCACTGTCTCTACTACAACCAACACCCCCACCCACTGTCTTTACTACAACCAACACCCCCGCCCACTGTCTTTATTACAACCAACACCCCCACCTACTGTCTTTATTACAACCAACACTCCCACCCACTGTCTTTATTACAACCAACACCCCCACCCACTGTCTTTATTACAACCAACACTCCCACCCACTGTCTTTATTACAACCAACACCCCCACCCACTGTCTTTATTACAACCAACACCCCCACCCACTGTCTTTATTACAACCAACACTCCCACCCACTGTCTTTATTACAACCAACACCCCCACCTACTGTCTTTATTACAACCAACACTCCCACCCACTGTCTTTATTACAACCAACACCCCCACCTACTGTCTTTATTACAACCAACACTCCCACCCACTGTCTTTATTACAACCAACACCCCCACCTACTGTCTTTATTACAACCAACACCCCCACCCACTGTCTTTATTACAACCAACACCCCCACCCACTGTCTTTATTACAACCAACACCCCCACCTACTGTCTTTATTACAACCAACACCCCCACCTACTGTCTTTATTACAACCAACACCCCCACCCACTGTCTTTATTACAACCAACACCCCCACCCACTGTCTTTATTACAACCAACACCCCCACCCACTATCTTTATTACAACCAACACCCCCACCCACTGTCTTTATTACAACCAACACCCCCACCTACTGTCTTTATTACAACCAACACCCCCACCAACTGTCTTTGCTACAACCAACACCCCCGCCCACTGTCTTTATTACAACCAACACCCCCACCTACTGTCTTTATTACAACCAACACTCCCACCCACTGTCTTTATTACAACCAACACCCCCACCCACTGTCTTTATTACAACCAACACTCCCACCCACTGTCTTTACTACAACCAACACCCCCACCCACTGTCTTTATTACAACCAACACCCCCACCTACTGTCTTTATTACAACCAACACCCCCACCCACTGTCTTTATTACAACCAACACCCCCATCTACTGTCTTTATTACAACCAACACTCCCACCCACTGTCTTTATTACAACCAACACCCCCACCCACTGTCTTTATTACAACCAACACTCCCACCCACTGTCTTTACTACAACCAACACCCCCACCCACTTTACTGCAAGCCTTTCGCGGCCCCACTCCCTTTACTTCCTACCTTCCCCTTCCCTCTCCTTCACCCTCCCTCCACTCCACCAGCTGTAACACACTCAAGAGATGGAGTGGAGAGGGCAAGAGAGATAAATAACATTATGGCGAGGAAGCCTGAGAGATAATCTCCTCACCCTGAGAATAGTCTCCATATACAGTGCATTCACAGCAGCATAACTATAATCACAGTCTACTGTGTACCGTGTAGCTTAGCGGTACACTCTTTAACTATCTATCTATTTATTTATCTATCTATCTATCTATATATATATATATATATATATATATATATATATATATATATATATATATATATATATATATATATATATATATATATATATATATATATATGTGTGTGTGTGTGTGTGTGTGTGTGTGTGTATGTATATGTGTGATTTTCTACATTTTCCTGTAAATATATATTATAGTGGAGAGAAGAACATTTCAGGAAGGAGTCCGTGGAATTGCTTTTATTTCAGATTCAAGTAGAATCAGTTTTACTCATCCATTTCCATCCTGGAAAATTGATGTGACTTTAAAAATGGCTTGAATTGATTGGATGTTTCAGAGTTTTGTTGATCCGTAACCAACTTCTGCATATTGAAGTTTCTATGGTATTTTTATTTAATTTTCCTCTAATGGCTTTTAAAAAAAATACTTCAACTCTCTGACTCTGGTATATATCTTGTCTGTCCTCGTCTCTCTCTCTCTCTCTCTTTTTTTTTTTTTTTACACAGGGTTTGACAAGTTAAGGATCCCTAGCTTTATTGACAGCTATTTATATTTACAGGTTAAGGATTCCTAACTTTATTGGCAAGCTAAGAGCTGTTACCTACATCAGCTCATTTGAAAGCATTTTTATTGTTATGAGACATACAAGTAGGGAACAGGATGAAGTTGGAGCCATCTGTGGGCCAGCATTTTCATTTGATCAACTGACTTTATCTCGTTGACATCATTATGCTGTACGAATGTGTTCCATACTCGAGTCATCCTGGGTATGTATGATCTCAGATGGAGTGATGTTCTGGAGAAGGGTACAGCCAGAGTGAAGTTGCTGCTTTCTGCCCGTCTTGTGGCATAAAAGCTTGTTTCACGCTGTTCTCGAAGTGGATCCAAGTGTGGTACTTTGACAATATTGGCCTTGTACATAACAGTAAGGCCACCCACATCCCTCCTGTGTTGAAGGCTCTGCTGAAATGACAGATCTATCCAGGATGGGTCCAGGAGAGAGATGAGACGTCTTGCTCTGTTCTCTACTCTGTCAAGCAGTTGCAGATGAGAGGGGGGGGGCAGGCAAACCAAGAAATTGGAGCATACTCAAGGTGTGAGCGTACTTGTGCCTCGTACAGGATCTTGCAACCCCTACTGTCAAGCAGGTGGGAGATACGGCGAAATGCTGTAAGCTTCCTGGCTGCCTTGTTTGCAAGATTTACAACATGGTTCTTCATGGTTAGTTTGGAGTCAAATTTCACCCCAAGGATATCAACTTCTTCTCCAGGTGCCAACATCCTCCCATTCATCCTTACTACTGCACCAGCATTACCATCATGGTGCCTAGAGACGATCATCATTTGCGTTTTCTCAGGTGCAAATGTTACTTGCCATCTATTTCCCCAAGCTGATATAGCTCTCAGCTGGTGATTGATGTAGCTTAGAGCAGCTGGCATTTCTTCTCTTGGATAAGAGAATGTCAGTGTACAGTCGTCTGCATATGCATGTGATTCTGGGATGAGATGAAGAAGGTCGTTAAAGTAGACATTCCATAACAATGGACCCAGCACGCTTCCTTGTGGAACACTTACCCCAATAGGATGTCTTGCTGATTCCGTACCATTGAGAACTACACTTAGAGATCTACCATGAAGGTAATCACTGAGGAGACATAGCGTAGAGCCTGCAATTCCCAGTGCTTGAAGTTTTGCTAAGAGGCCCTGGTGCCACACCCGGTCGAAAGCGCCAGCAATGTCCAGTGCTACCACACAGCTGACTTTGGATTCATCCAGTGACTGGTGCCACTTAGTGGAGAGGTTTAACAACAGATCAGCAGCAGAGTAACCTTTCCTGAAGCCGTATTGACGATCACAAAGTAGTGAGTGGTAGTCAAAAAACTCTGTCATTTGTCTTGAGATTATTGTCTCAAGGATCTTACCAGTGATTGACAGGAGTGACACTGGTCTGTAGTTGCTGATTTCTGCTCTGCTCTTCTTTTTGTGAACAGGGACTACATTTGCCTCTTTCCATAGAGAGGGCCATTTACACTGTACTAGGCAGTGCTGAAAGATGCGAGTTAGAGGTGCTGCTAGCTGGTCTGCACATCTTCTCAACAATCTTGGGCTCAACTTGTCTGGGCCCACAGCCTTTTCTTGGTCAAGCGATTTAAGTAGGAAATGCACCTCCTCCTGCCTTATTGTCACCACTGACAGTTTTGACACAGTTCTTGCAGCTAGCCAAGGAGGGTCCCTTGCTGGATCAGGAACTTGCATTTTGGTAGCAAAGTGTTCAGCAAAGAGGTCTGCCTTCTCTTGACTACTAGTAGAGGTGGTCCCATCCTGTCGATTTAGAGGTGGAATAAGTTCATCAGGCAGATAACCTTGATGCTAACTTTCTTTTAGTGTCTACCTCCCATTTAGCAATGGCCCACAAGTTCCTGTTATAGGTGGTAGGATGTCTCTTATTCCTTCGCCATGCTTTGTACTTAGCAGTAGCAGCCTCTCTACAACGAAAGCCAAACCAAGGCTGATCTGTCGACTTCGTCACATATTGCCGGTGAGGAATGTGTTCTTGTTGTAGATTAAGGATGTGTCCAGTGAAGGCTTTCACTTGGTTGTCAACATCCCCTTGGAGAAGAGCATTCCAGTCGGTGGTGGCGAGCTCAGAGCAAAGGGCTGGCCAATTACCTCTTTCCCATAGCCAGGTTGTGCGTGTGGACTCCTTACCACGTTCTGTTGGGATCTTAAGTGTCGTAAAAACAGCCTTGTGGTCAGAGGGGTTGACAAGTGACTATGCCTTCTGCCAGATCACTCACTACTGGGTCAAGGGAGGAGCCATAGATATGAGTAGGGAAATCAACAAAGTTTCTCATGTCAAATACTGCAAGAAGGTCATCAAAGTCCCTCTGTATAAGGTGCTGGTTGAGGTCACCAACAATTATAATATGTTGACAGTTGTGTTGTAGCAGAAGGGAGTCAATATTTTCCATTAGGAAGTTGATAGGGTCTGCATGTTGCCACTGAGGTCTGTACATTGCACATGCTAGTACAGAGGTACTAGTGTTTATACAGAGCTTGAAGAACATCATTTCAAGATGTGTAGGGGTGGCAACATCAATGTGCTGGGCATGAACACTTTTAGAGAAGCACACAGCAACACCTCCTCCTTGCCCTTGCCTGTCTCTTCTCATCCATGAGGTGTAGCCAGCAATTCTTGCAAAATTTTCTGGAGACGTGTCATCCAAAAATGTTTCAACAACAGCTATCATGTCGGGACGTCGAGTGTTCACAAAACTATGTGTGAGCTCTCCAACATTA
Source organism: Cherax quadricarinatus (assembly GCF_038502225.1). NCBI lineage: Eukaryota > Metazoa > Arthropoda > Malacostraca > Decapoda > Parastacidae > Cherax > Cherax quadricarinatus. The sequence goes on from NC_091355.1 coordinate 5,106,230, forward strand.
GTAATGAAACCTCTAATGTTGGCCGACAGGATGCTGATAGACTGGCTCCTCATGATGAAGTGGTCAGCTTGAGGTGGTGAGTGTGTAGGGAATGTAAGGTGCCTGCCCTTGAGAGAGGTAGGGTACTGAGGCAGCTGCAGGGATGTAGGTCTGTGGTCTTGTATAAGGCACAATCCCACCTGCTGGGCTGGGATAGGAGTAGCTAAGTGGGTGACGTGTGAGAGTATTCACCAATTCAGAGATCCTGCTGGTTTGTTCTGAGAACAGGTCTCTAAACAGGTGGCCCTGTCTGTCAAGTTCCTTTTTCTTCCGACACTGGTCCTTCTTATGTCCTCTCTCTCTCTCTCTCTCTCTCATAATACTAGAAAGATTCAACAATAGAAAGGCAAATTAAGAGAGAGTAATAATAGAAGCCGTGTGAATAATAATAATAATAATAATAATAATAATAATAATAATAATAATAATAATAATAATAATAATAATAATAATAATAATAATAATAATAATAGAGCGGTGTGAATATAGAAGAGGAAATATCAGGGTAATCTTTATCACCTTATTAACACCAGCTGCCTGCGTCGACACCACCACCAGCTGCCTGCGTCCACACCACCACCAGCTGCCTGCGTCAACACCACCACCAGCTGCCTTCGTCAACACCACCACCACCAGCTACCTGCGTCAACACCACCACCACCAGCTTCCTGCGTCGACTCCACCACTACCAGCTGCCTGCGTCAACACCACCAGCTGCCTGCGTCAACACCACCACCACCAGCTGCCTGCGTCAACACCACCACCACCAGCTGCCTGCGTCTACTCCACCACTACCAGCTGCCTGCGTCGACTCCACCACCACCAGCTGCCTGCGTCAACACCACCACCACCAGCTGCCTGCGTCAACACCACCACCACCAGCTGCCTACGTCAACACCACCACCATCAGCTGCCTGCGTCGACACCACCACCACCAGCTGCCTGCGTCAACACCACCACCACCAGCTGCCTGCGTCGACACCTCCACCAGTCGCCTGCTGTTAGAGGTCTCGTTACCTAACTGACAAGGGCGCAATACCACTCTTATTGACTTTTCTTCGTGGCAGATTTTTTTTATGTGGGAGGAGGGGGAGGTGGTAGGGGGAAGGGGGTGGTAGACACACTTTCCTTCGACGTACTTTTGTATCGACGTACTCTTGAAAGTTTCCCTATTACATTTCCCTACTTAGGATTTTATATATCGTTCAGGGAAAAAATTGAGGATAAGATTGTGTGAGGGAGAGACGGTGAGACAGCGAGGAAGAGAGAGAGAGAATTAGAGACAGAGAGGAAGACAGAGAGAGAGAACAATTAGAGCGAGGGAGACAGAGAAAGGGAGCGAGGGGAAACAAACAGAGAGAGCTAGGTAGAAAGCAAGAGAAAACATTGGTTGATATTAAACACTGAGTGAAGCGAGTGTTGATAATGTTGCAATTGCATCATTGAGGAGGAGACAGGAAGAGTTGAGAACCATTCCTGCGGAAGGTTCATGCAACGTGATGATACTACTGTGTTAGTTCTCACGTTGAACCCAAAACTGCTCTCTTTTTTCTCTCTCTCTCTCTGTCTCTCTCTCTCTGTCTGTCTGTCTGTCTGTCTGTCTGTCTGTCTGTCTGTCTCTCTCTCTCTCTCTCTCTCTCTCTCTCTCTCTCTCTCTCACTCTAATCCTCCCAACTCTCACTTTTTCTTCTATTTCTCACCCTAATTCCTTTCCATGCACCATCACCCTCACTCTAATTCTTCCCTTCCGTTCTTTCTCATATCCTTTCCTCCCACCTTTACTCTATCCCCCATTTCCACTCCCATCTTTACCCTCTCCTTCCTCCCCTCCAGCCCAGGTCCTCTCTCCCCGTCTCCCCTCCCCACTACCCCTCCCCTCACCCCAGTTCTCTCCATCTCAACATTTTTCAATAGCCTCCCCTCAACATTACGTACGTTTTCTATTACCAAGAAAATTTGCGCTTGCCTATTTTTTTTAATATTAATTCTAAATATGATTTAACAGTTACGAATTTAACTCCGATCCATATATATATATATATATATATATATATATATATATATATATATATATATATATATATATATATATATATATATATATATATATATATATATATATATATATATATATATATATATATATATATTGAGCTTTGTCCTAATCAAATCTATATTTTAACACCTCGGCTGTTATTTAAAATACATTGAAAATACACGACCATTTTCCCAGTTAGGAATTATTTTTGTATCATCCCGATCATACATTCAAAATTTCCTGTTATTGGTTAATTATCACAGGCGGTATCTATATTTATACCTGGAGAGGGATTTCGGGGGTCAACTCCCCCGCAGCCCGGTCGCAAACAGGCGATCTTAATAATATAGAATAAACCACATGGGGATGGAAATGCTTAGCTAAACATCTTTCTCACTTTCTGTGCGTCGTCAGGAGCTATGCAGTGTTGCAAGGCTGGCAACAGATAGTAGGAGGAAAAAATTCTCTCTCAGAATATGACCAACCTACGTGATGCATTTAAAAGCTCAGTATTAATATTGTCTTCAAGAACATCGGGAGAGTGAAATGGAAGTTGATTACGAATGTACCATCCAACATTGTTAGAGATGTTTACAAGTGACCATGCACATTATGTTCTCTTTCGTATGTCGGCCAGACAGGTAAACCACTTGAAATCAGATTAGCCCAACATCAGTACTCGGTAAGGACGGTTCTGGAATCAAATGCAGTCTTTAATCACGTTTGTACCTGCAGTCATCTGCCTGGGTAGACAGCAGCTCAGGTCATTGTACCCAATAGTTCCATTATGGAAAGGAATATAATCGAATTCTCACTCGTTAAACATGAAAGGAATGCCTTGTATAATTCAAGTGACTGAATGTACAAACTCGACAGCTATTTTAGTAGAGGTACAATCTTAAGCAAGGATACTATACTGACTGCTCATTAAGTAATGAGTCCTCGTGAGGATTTGGTGACGTGAGACTAGTATTCTCTGCAAGCTTCGCCAGTCTAGGATCCTGCCCATCTGTGACGAAGTAGGTGGGATGTACAAACTCGACAGCTATACATAAATCCCCAGATTGCTCATTAAGTAACTGGTCTACGTTAGCATTATTACGTATCCTGTTCTATTAATGATGTTATTCTTGATTGTGGCATATCTCTGTAATTCATCCAGCAGTATATACCGTAATGATAAGTATATATTACAGTGATAAGTATATATTATAGCGATAAGTATACAGCATAGTGG
>NC_091355.1:5114543-5144543 GCF_038502225.1 Cherax quadricarinatus
GAGAGAGAGAGAGAGAGAGAGAGAGAGAGAGAGAGAGAGAGAGAGAGAGAGAGAGAGAGAGAGAGAGAGAGAGAGAGAGAGAGAGAGAGAGAGAGAGAGAGAGAGAGAGAGAGAGAGAGAGAGAGAGAGAAAGAAAAAATTTACATGTAGAACTATCTTAACCAGACTAATAAGGGCACACGAGAAGGACTTCAAGACAAGCTTCAAGTTTTAACTCATAAGTTCAAGTTTTAACTCATACGTTCAAGTTTTAACTCATAAGTTCAAGTTTTAACTCATAAAGTTCAAGTTTTAACTCATAAAATTCAAGTTTTAACTCACAAAATTCAAGTTTTAACTCACAAAATTCAAGTTTTAACTCACAAAATTCAAGTTTTAACTCATAAGTTCAAGTTTTAACTCATACGTTCAAGTTTTAACTCATAAGTTCAAGTTTTAACTCATAAAGTTCAAGTTTTAACTCATAAAATTCAAGTTTTAACTCACAAAATTCAAGTTTTAACTCACAAAATTCAAGTTTTAACTCACAAAATTCAAGTTTTAACTCACAAAGTTCAAGTTTTAACTCATAAAGTTCAAGTTTTAACTCACAAAATTCAAGTTTTAACTCACAAAATTCAAGTTTTAACTCACAAAATTCAAGTTTTAACTCACAAAATTCAAGTTTTAACTCACAAAATTCAAGTTTTAACTCACAAAATTCAAGTTTTAACTCACAAAGTTAAAGTTTTAACTCACAAAGTTCAAGTTTTAACTCATAAAATTCAAGTTTTAACTCACAAAATTCAAGTTTTAACTCGAAGATAAAGTTTAAGTTTTAACTCGAAGATAAAGGTGAAGTTTTAACTCGGACCTTAAAGACAATATTGTCTTCACAAACGTAAGTAGTCTTTAATTAAATGTCTTAAGCACTGACTTGCGATGCTTACTGCCTGACGGAAGCATTTATGACAACGTTTCGCCCTATATAGAGCTGTGTGCGGTGGAGGAGAGCAGGCTCTATACGCAGTTTTATGACTAGGTATGAATCCGGTAAGGTAAAGAGGCTGGGTGAGAAGCAGTGATTCGACCCCCCTTTCCTTGCAACTGGAAGTAAGTGAATACACACGCACACACATACACATACACACACATATACACACACACACACACATACACACACACACACACACACACACACACACACACACACACACACACACACACACACACACACACACACGCACGCACGCACACACACCCACACACACCATACATCTTCCTCAAAATGATGGATGCTGGGCACTTATTACTGGGCAGTCTTCAAGCCAGACCCACTGCAAGGGACTGAACCTCGACACTTTGCCTAGGACTGAACCTCAACACTTTGCCAGGGACTGAACCTCAACACTTTGCCAGGGTCTCAACCTCAACACTTTGCCAGGGACTGAACCTCGACAATTTGCCAGGGACTGAACCTCAACACTTTGCCTGGGACTGAACCTCGACACTTTGCCAGGTACTGAACCTCAACAGTTTGCCTGGGACTGAACCTCGACACTTTGCCAGGTACTGAACCTCAACACTTTGCCTGGGACTGAACCTCGACACTTTGCCATGGACTGAACCTCAACACTTTGCCAGGGACTGAACCTCAACACTTTGCCAGGGACTGAACCTCAACACTTTGCCAGGGACTGAACCTCAAAGCTTTGCCAGGGACTGAACCTCAACACTTTGCCAGGGACTGAACATCAACACTTTGCCAGGGACTGAACCTCGACACTTTGCCAGGGACTGAACCTCAACACTTTGCCAGGGACTGAACCTCGACACTTTGCCAGGGACTGAACCTCAACACTTTGCCGGGGACTGAACCTCAACTCTTTGCCAGGGACTGAACCTCAACACTTTGCCAGGGACTGAACCTCAACACTTTGCCAGGGACTGAACCTCGACACTTTGCCAGGGACTGAACCTCAACACTTTGCCAGGGACTGAACCTCGACACTTTGCCAGGGACTGAACCTCAACACTTTGCCAGGGACTGAACCTCGACACTTTGCCAGGAACTGAACCTCAACACTTTGCCAGGGACTGAACCTCAACACCTTGCCAGGGACTGAACTTCAACACTTTGCCAGGGACTGAACTTCGACACTTTGCCAGGGACTGAACCTCGACACTTTGCCAGGGACTGAACCTCAACACTTTGCCAGGGACGGAACTTCGACACTTTGCCTGGGACTGAACCTCGACACTTTGCCAGGGACTGAACCTCAACACTATGCCAGGGACTGAACTTCGACACTTTGCCTGGGACTGAACCTCAACACTTTGCCTGGGACTGAACCTCGACACTTTGCCTGGGACTGAACCTCAACACTTTGCCTGGGACCGAACCTCGACACTTTGCCAGGGACTGAACCTCAACACTTTGCCTGGGACTGAACCTCGACACTTTGCCAGGGACTGAACCTCAACACTTTGCCAGGGACTGAACCTCGACACTTTGCCAGGGACTGAACCTCGACACTTTGCCTGGGACTGAACCTCAACACTTTGCCAGGGACTGAACCTCAACACTTTGCCAGGGACTGAACCTCGACACTTTGCCAGGGACTGAACCTCGACACTTTGCCAGGGACTGAACCTCAACACTTTGCCAGGGACTGAACCACAACACTTTGCCAGGGACTGAACTTCGACACTTTGCCAGGGACTGAACCTCGACACTTTGCCAGGGACTGAACCTCAACACTTTGCCTGGGACTGAACCTCAACACTTTGCCTGGGACTGAACCTAAACACTTTGCCAGGGACTGAACCTCAACACTTTGCCAGGGACTGAACCTCAACACTTTGCCAGGGACTGAACCTCAACACTTTGCCAGGGACTGAACCTCAACACTTTGACAGGAACTGAACCTCAACACTTTGCCAGGGACTGAACCTCAACACTTTGACAGGGACTGAGCCTCAACACTTTGCCAGGGAATGAACCTCAACACTTTGCCAGGGACTGAACCTCAACACTTTGCCAGGGACTGAACCTCAACACTTTGCCAGGGACTGAACCTCAACACTTTGCCAGGAACTGAACCTCAACACTTTGCCAGGGACTGAACCTCAACACTTTGCCAGGGAATGAACCTCAACACTTTGCCAGGGACTGAACCTCAACACTTTGCCAGGCACTGAACCTCAACACTTTGACAGGGACTGAGCCTCAACACTTTGCCAGGGAATGAACCTCAACACTTTGCCAGGGTCTCAACCTCAACACTTTGCCAGGGACTGAACCTCAACACTTTGCCAGGGACTGAACCTCAACACTTTGCCAGGGACTTAACCTCAACACTTTGACAGGGACTGAGCCTCAACACTTTGCCAGGGAATGAACCTCAACACTTTGCCAGGGACTGAACCTCAACACTTTGCCAGGGACTGAACCTCAGCACTTTGACAGGGACTGAGCCTCAACACTTTGCCAGGGAATGAACCTCAACACTTTGCCAGGGTCTGAACCTCAACACTTTGCCATAGACTGAACCTCAACACTTTGCCAGGGACTGAACCTCAACACTTTGCCAGGGATTGAACCTCAACACTTTGCCAGGGACTGAACCTCAACACTTTGCCAGGGACTGAACCTCAACACTTTGCCAGGGTCTGAACCTCAACACTTTGCCAGGGACTGAACCTCAACACTTTGCCAGGGACTGAACCTCAACACTTTGCCAGGGACTGAACCTCAACACTTTGCCAGGGACTGAACCTCAACACTTTGCCAGGGACTGAACCTCAACACTTTGCCAGGGACTGAACCTCAACACTTTGCCAACGACTGAACCTCAACACTCTGCCAGGGACTGAACCTCAACACTTTGCCTGGGACTGAACCTCAACACTTTGCCAGGGACTGAACCTCAACACTTTGCCAGGGACTGAACCTCAACACTCTGCCAGGGACTGAACCTCAACACTTTGCCAGGGACTGAACCTCAACACTTTGCCAGGGACTGAACCTCAACACTTTGCCAGGGACTGAACCTCAACACTTTGACAGGGACTGAGCCTCAACACTTTGCCAGGGAATGAACCTCAACACTTTGCCAGGGACTGAACCTCAACACTTTGACAGGGACTGAGCCTCAACACTTTGCCAGGGAATGAACCTCAACACTTTGCCAGGGTCTGAACCTCAACACATTGCCAGGGACTGAACCTCGACACTTTGCCAGGGACTGAACCTCAACACTTTGCCAGGGACTGAACCTCGACACTTTGCCAGGGACTGAACCTCGACACTTTGCCAGGGACTGAACCTCAACACTTTGCCAGGGACTGAACCTCAACTCTTTGCCAGGGACTGAACCTCAACACTTTGCCAGGGACTGAACCTCAACACTTTGCCAGGGACTGAACCTCGCCACTTTACCAGGAACTGAACCTCAACACTTTGCCAGGGACTGAACCTCAACACTTTGCCAGGGACTGAACCTCGACACTTTGCCAGGAACTGAACCTCAACACTTTGCCAGGGACTGAACCTCGACACTTTGCCAGGAACTGAACCTCAACACTTTGCCAGGGACTGAACTTCAACACTTTGCCAGGGACTGAACTTCGACACTTTGCCAGGGACTGAACCTCGACACTTTGCCAGGGACTGAACCTCAACACTTTGCCAGGGACTGAACCTCAACACTTTGCCAGGGACGGAACTTCGACACTTTGCCAGGGACTGAACCTCGACACTTTGCCAGGGACTGAACCTCAACACTATGCCAGGGACTGAACTTCGACACTTTGCCTGGGACTGAACCTCAACACTTTGCCTGGGACTGAACCTCGACACTTTGCCTGGGACTGAAACTCAACACTTTGCCTGGGACCGAACCTCGACACTTTGCCAGGGACTGAACCTCAACACTTTGCCTGGGACTGAACCTCGACACTTTGCCAGGGACTGAACCTCAACACTTTGCCAGGGACTGAACCTCGACACTTTGCCAGGGACTGAACCTCGACACTTTGCCTGGGACTGAACCTCAACACTTCGCCAGGGACTGAACCTCAACACTTTGCCAGGGACTAAACCTCGACACTTTGCCAGGGACTGAACCTCGACACTTTGCCAGGGACTGAACCTCAACACTTTGCCAGGGACTAAACCACAACACTTTGCCAGGGACTGAACTTCGACACTTTGCCAGGGACTGAACCTCGACACTTTGCCAGGGACTGAACCTCAACACTTTGCCTGGGACTGAACCTCAACACTTTGCCAGGGACTGAACCTAAACACTTTGCCAGGGACTGAACCTCAACACTTTGCCAGGGACTGAACCTCAACACTTTGCCAGGGACTGAACCTCAACACTTTGCCAGGGACTGAACCTCAACACTTTGACAGGGACTGAGCCTCAACACTTTGCCAGGGAATGAACCTCAACACTTTGCCAGGGACTGAACCTCAACACTTTGCCAGGGACTGAACCTCAACACTTTGCCAGGGACTGAACCTCAACACTTTGCCAGGAACTGAACCTCAACACTTTGCCAGGGACTGAAGCTCAACACTTTGCCAGGGACTGAACCTCAACACTTTGACAGGGACTGAGCCTCAACACATTGCCAGGGAATGAACCTCAACACTTTGCCAGGGACTGAACCTCAACACTTTGCCAGGGACTGAACCTCAACACTTTGACAGGGACTGAGCCTCAACACTTTGCCAGGGAATGAACCTCAACACTTTGGCAGGGTCTGAACCTCAACACTTTGCCAGGGACTGAACCTCAACACTTTGCCAGGGACTGAACCTCAACACTTTGCCAGGGACTGAACCTCAACACTTTGCCAGGGACTGAACCTCAACACTTTGACAGGGACTGAGCCTCAACACTTTGCCAGGGAATGAACCTCAACACTTTTCCAGGGACTGAACCTCAACACTTTGCCAGGGACTGAACCTCAGCACTTTGACAGGGACTGAGCCTCAACACTTTGCCAGGGAATGAACCTCAACACTTTGCCAGGGTCTAAACCTCAACACTTTGCCAGGGACTGAACCTCAACACTTTGCCAGGGACTGAACCTCAACACTTTGCCAGGGATTGAACCTCAACACTTTGCCAGGGACTGAACCTCAACACTTTGCCAGGGACTGAGCCTCAACACTTTGCCAGGGAATGAACCTCAACACTTTGCCTGGGACTGAACCTCAACACTTCGCCAGGGACTGAACCTCAACACTTTGCCAGGGACTAAACCTCGACACTTTGCCAGGGACTGAACCTCGACACTTTGCCAGGGACTGAACCTCAACACTTTGCCAGGGACTGAACCACAACACTTTGCCAGGGACTGAACTTCGACACTTTGCCAGGGACTGAACCTCGACACTTTGCCAGGGACTGAACCTCAACACTTTGCCTGGGACTGAACCTCAACACTTTGCCTGGGACTGAACCTAAACACTTTGCCAGGGACTGAACCTCAACACTTTGCCAGGGACTGAACCTCAACACTTTGCCAGGGACTGAACCTCAACACTTTGCCAGGGACTGAACCTCAACACTTTGACAGGGACTGAGCCTCAACACTTTGCCAGGGAATGAACCTCAACACTTTGCCAGGGACTGAACCTCAACACTTTGCCAGGGACTGAACCTCAACACTTTGCCAGGGACTGAACCTCAACACTTTGCCAGGAACTGAACCTCAACACTTTGCCAGGGACTGAAGCTCAACACTTTGCCAGGGACTGAACCTCAACACTTTGACAGGGACTGAGCCTCAACACTTTGCCAGGGAATGAACCTCAACACTTTGCCAGGGACTGAACCTCAACACTTTGCCAGGGACTGAACCTCAACACTTTGACAGGGACTGAGCCTCAACACTTTGCCAGGGAATGAACCTCAACACTTTGCCAGGGTCTGAACCTCAACACTTTGCCAGGGACTGAACCTCAACACTTTGCCAGGGACTGAACCTCAACACTTTGCCAGGGACTGAACCTCAACACTTTGCCAGGGACTGAACCTCAACACTTTGACAGGGACTGAGCCTCAACACTTTGCCAGGGAATGAACCTCAACACTTTTCCAGGGACTGAACCTCAACACTTTGCCAGGGACTGAACCTCAGCACTTTGACAGGGACTGAGCCTCAACACTTTGCCAGGGAATGAACCTCAACACTTTGCCAGGGTCTGAACCTCAACACTTTGCCAGGGACTGAACCTCAACACTTTGCCAGGGACTGAACCTCAACACTTTGCCAGGGATTGAACCTCAACACTTTGCCAGGGACTGAACCTCAACACTTTGCCAGGGACTGAGCCTCAACACTTTGCCAGGGAATGAACCTCAACACTTTGCCAGGGACTGAACCTCAACACTTTGCCAGGGACTGAACCTCAGCACTTTGACAGGGACTGAGCCTCAACACTTTGCCAGGGACTGAACCTCAACACTTTGCCAGGGACTGAACCTCAACACTTTGCCAGGGATTGAACCTCAACACTTTGCCAGGGACTGAACCTCAACACTTTGCCAGGGACTGAACCTCAACACTTTGCCAGGGTCTGAACCTCAACACTTTGCCAGGGACTGAACCTCAACACTTTGCCAGGGACTGAACCTCAACACTTTGCCAGGGACTGAACCTCAACACTTTGCCAGGGACTGAACCTCAACACTTTGCAGGGACTGAACCTCAACACTTTGCCAGGGACTGAACCTCAACACTTTGCCAACGACTGAACCTCAACACTCTGCCAGGGACTGAACCTGAACACTTTGCCTGGGACTGAACCTCAACACTTTGCCAGGGACTGAACCTCAACACTTTGCCAGGGACTGAACCTCAACACTCTGCCAGGGACTGAACCTCAACACTTTGCCAGGGACTGAACCTCAACACTTTGCCAGGGACTGAACCTCAACACTTTGCCAGGGACTGAACCTCAACACTTTGACAGGGACTGAGCCTCAACACTTTGCCAGGCAATGAACCTCAACACTTTGCCAGGGACTGAACCTCAACACTTTGCCAGGGACTGAACCTCAACACTTTGACAGGGACTGAGCCTCAACACTTTGCCAGGGAATGAACCTCAACACTTTGCCAGGGTCTGAACCTCAACACTTTGCCAGGGACTGAACCTCGACACTTTGCCAGGGACTGAACCTCAACACTTTGCCAGGGACTGAACCTCGACACTTTGCCAGGGACTGAACCTCGACACTTTGCCTGGGACTGAACCTCAACACTTTGCCAGGGACTCAACCTCAACACTTTGCCAGGGACTGAACCTCGACACTTTGCCAGGGACTGAACCTCGACACTTTGCCAGGGACTGAACCTCCACACTTTGCCAGGGACTGAACCACAACACTTTGCCAGGGACTGAACTTCGACACTTTGCCAGGGACTGAACCTCGACACTTTGCCAGGGACTGAACCTCAACACTTTGCCAGGGACTGAACCTCAACACTTTGCCTGGGACTGAACCTAAACACTTTGCCAGGGAATGAACATCAACACTTTGCCAGGGTCTGAACCTCAACACTTTGCCAGGGACTGAACCTCAACACTTTGCCAGGGACTGAACCTCAACACTTTGCCAGGGACTGAACCTCAACACTTTGCCAGGGACTGAACCTCAACACTTTGACAGGGACTGAGCCTCAACACTTTGACAGGGAATGAACCTCAACACTTTGCCAGGGACTGAACCTCAACACTTTGCCAGGGACTGAACCTCAACACTTTGACAAAGACTGAGCCTCAACACTTTGCCAGGGAATGAACCTCAACACTTTGCCAGGGTCTGAACCTCAACACTTTGCCAGGGACTGAACTTCAACACTTTGCCAGGGACTGAACCTCAACACTTTGCCAGGGATTGAACCTCAACACTTTGCCAGGGACTGAACCTCAACACTTTGCCAGGGACTGAACCTCAACACTTTGCCAGGGTCTGAACCTCAACACTTTGCCAGGGACTGAACCTCAACACTCTGCCAGGGACTGAACCTCAACACTTTGCCAGGGACTGAACCTAAACACTTTGCCAGGGACTGAACCTCAACACTATGCAGGGACTGAACCTCAACACTTTGCCAGGGACTGAACCTCAACACTTTGCCAGGGACTGAACCTCAACACTCTGCCAGGGACTGAACCTCAACACTTTGCCTGGGACTGAACCTCAACACTTTGCCAGGGACTGAACCTCAACACTTTGCCAGGAACTGAACCTCAACACTCTGCCAGGGACTGAACCTCAACACTTTGCCAGGGACTGAACCTCAACACTTTGCCAGGGACTGAACCTCAACACTTTGCCAGGGACTGAACCTCAACACTTTGACAGGGACTGAGCCTCAACACTTTGCCAGGGAATGAACCTCAACACTTTGCCAGGGACTGAACCTCAACACTTTGCCAAGGACTGAACCTCAACACTTTGACAGGGACTGAGCCTCAACACTTTGCCAGGGAATGAACCTCAACACTTTGCCAGGGTCTGAAACTCAACACTTTGCCAGGGACTGAACCTCGACACTTTGCCAGGGACTGAACCTCAACACTTTGCCAGGGACTGAACCTCGACACTTTGCCAGGGACTGAACCTCGACACTTTGTCTGGGACTGAACCTCAACACTTTGCCAGGGACTGAACCTCAACACTTTGCCAGGGACTGAACCTCGACACTTTGCCAGGGACTGAACCTCGACACTTTGCCAGGGACTGAACCTCAACACTTTACCAGGGACTGAACCACAACACTTTGCCAGGGACTGAACTTCGACACTTTGCCAGGGACTGAACCTCGACACTTTGCCAGGGACTGAACCTCAACACTTTGCCTGGGACTGAACCTCAACACTTTGCCTGGGACTGAACCTAAACACTTTGCCAGGGACTGAACCTCAACACTTTGCCAGGGACTGAACCTCAACACTTTGACAGGGACTGAGCCTCAACACTTTGCCAGGGAATGAACCTCAACACTTTGCCAGGGTCTGAACCTCAACACTTTGCCAGGGGCTGAACCTCGACACTTTGCCAGGGACTGAACCTCAACACTTTGCCAGGGACTGAACCTCGACACATTGCCAGGGACTGAACCTCGACACTTTGCCTGGGACTGAACCTCAACTCTTTGCCAGGGACTGAACCTCAACACTTTGCCAGGGACTGAACCTCGACACTTTGCCAGGGACTGAACCTCGACACTTTGCCAGGGACTGAACCTCAACACTTTGCCAGGGACTGAACCACAACACTTTGCCAGGGACTGAACTTCGACACTTTGCCAGGGACTGAACCTCGACACTTTGCCAGGGACTGAACCTCAACACTTTGCCTGGGACTGAACCTCAACACTTTGCCTGGGACTGAACCTAAACACTTTGCCAGGGACTGAACCTCAACACTTTGCCAGGGACTGAACCTCAACACTTTGCCAGGGACTGAACCTCAACACTTTGCCAGGGACTGAACCTCAACACTTTGCCAGGAACTGAACCTCAACACTTTGCCAGGGACTGAACCTCAACACTTTGACAGGGACTGAGCTTCAACACTTTGTCAGGGAATGAACCTCAACACTTTGCCAGGGACTGAACCTCAACACTTTGCCAGGGACTGAACCTCAACACTTTGCCAGGGACTGAACCTCAACACTTTGACAGGGACTGAGCCTCAACACTTTGCCAGGGAATGAACCTCAACACTTTGCCAGGGACTGAACCTCAACACTTTGCCAGGGACTGAACCTCAACACTTTGACAGGGACTGAGCCTCAACACTTTGCCAGGGAATGAACCTCAACACTTTGCCAGGGTCTGAACCTCAACACTTTGCCAGGGACTGAACCTCTACACTTTGCCAGGGACTGAACCTCAACACTTTGCCAGGGACTGAACCTCAACACTTTGCCAGGGATTGAACCTCAACACTTTGCCAGGGACTGAACCTCAACACTTTGCCAGGGACTGAACCTCAACACTTTGCCAGGGTCTGAACCTCAACACTTTGCCAGGGACTGAACCTCAACACTTTGCCAGGGACTGAACCTCAACACTTTGCCAGGGACTGAACCTCAACACTTTGCAGGGACTGAACCTCAACACTTTGCCAGGGACTGAGCCTCAACACTTTGCCAGGGACTGAACCTCAACACTCTGAAAGGGACTGAACCTCAACACTTTGCCTGGGACTGAACCTCAACACTTTGCCAGGGACTGAACCTCAACACTTTGCCAGGGACTGAACCTCAACACTCTGCCAGGGACTGAACCTCAACACTTTGCCAGGGACTGAACCTCAACACTTTGCCAGGGATTGAACCTCAACACTTTGCCAGGGACTGAACCTCAACACTTTGACAGGGACTGAGCCTCAACACTTTGCAAGGGAATGAACCTCAACACTTTGCCAGGGATTGAACCTCAACACTTTGCCAGGGACTGAACCTCAACACTTTGACAGGGACTGAGCCTCAACACTTTGCCAGGGAATGAACCTCAACACTTTGCCAGGGTCTGAACCTCAACACTTTGCCAGGGACTGAACCTCAACACTTTGCCAGGGACTGAACCTCAACACTTTGCCAGGGACTGAACCTCAACACTTTGCCAGGGACTGAACCTCAACACTTTGACAGGGACTGGGCCTCAACACTTTGCCAGGGAATGAACCTCAACACTTTGCCAGGGACTGAACCTCAACACTTTGCCAGGGACTGAACCTCAACACTTTGACAGGGACTGAGCCTCAACACTTTGCCAGGGAATGAACCTCAACACTTTGCCAGGGTCTGAACCTCAACACTTTGCCAGGGACTGAACCTCAACACTTTGCCAGGGACTGAACCTCAACACTTTGCCAGGGATTGAACCTCAACACTTTGCCAGGGACTGAACCTCAACACTTTGCCAGGGACTGAACCTCAACACTTTGCCAGGGTCTGAACCTCAACACTTTGACAGGGACTGAACCTCAACACTTTGCCAGGGACTGAACCTCAACACTTTGCCAGGGACTGAACCTCAACACTTTGCCAGGGACTGAACCTCAACACTTTGCAGGGACTGAACCTCAACACTTTGCCAGGGACTGAACCTCAACACTTTGCCAGGGACTGAACCTCAACACTCTGCCAGGGACTGAACCTCAACACTTTGCCTGGGACTGAACCTCAACACTTTGCCAGGGACTGAACCTCAACACTTTGCCAGGGACTGAACCTCAACACTTTGCCAGGGACTGAACCTCAACACTTTGCCAGGGACTGAACCTCAACACTTTGCCAGGGACTGAACCTCAACACTTTGCAGGGACTGAACCTCAACACTTTGCCAGGGATTGAACCTCAACACTTTGCCAGGGACTGAAACTCAACACTCTGCCAGGGACTGAACCTCAACACTTTGCCTGGGACTGAACCTCAACACTTTGCCAGGGACTGAACCTCAATACTTTGCCAGGGACTGAACCTCAACACTCTGCCAGGGACTGAACCTCAACACTTTGCCAGGGACTGAACCTCAACACTTTGCCAGGGACTGAACCTCAACACTTTGCCAGGGACTGAACCTCAACACTTTGACAGGGACTGAGCCTCAACACTTTGCCAGGGAATGAACCTCAAAACTTTGCCAGGGACTGAACCTCAACACTTTGCCAGGGACTGAACCTCAACACTTTGCCAGGGACTGAACCTCAACACTCTGCCAGGGACTGAACCTCAACACTTTGCCAGGGACTGAACCTCAACACTTTGCCAGGGACTGAACCTCAACACTCTGCCAGGTACTGAACCTCGATAAAAATAAATCCCAGTGTTGATGTTCATGAATTTTTAAGTAATGTGTTGGACAGCCTACCTACCTGCCTTCCTGCTGGTCTACCTACCTTCCTTCCTGCTGGCCTACCTACCTGCCTTCCTGCTGGCCTACCTACCTGCCTTCCTGCTGGCCTACCTACCTGCCATCCTGCTGGCCTACCTACCTGCCTTCCTGCTGGTCTACCTACCTGCCTTCCTGCTGGCCTACCTACATGCCTTCCTGCTGGCCTACCTACCTGCCTTCCTGCTGGTCTACCTACCTGCCTTCCTGCTGGTCTACCTACCTGCCTTCCTGCTGGTCTACCTACCTGCCTTCCTGCTGGCCTACCTACCTGCCTTCCTGCTGGTCTACCTACCTGCCTTCCTGCTGGCCTACCTACCTGCCTTCCTGCTGGTCTACCTACCTGCCTTCCTGCTGGTCTACCTACCTGCCTTCTTGCTGGTCTACCTACCTGCCTTGCTGCTGGTCTACCTACCTGCCTTCCTTCTGGCCTACCTACCTGCCTTCCTGCTGGCCTACCTACCTGCCTTCCTGCTGGCCTACCTACCTGCCTTCCTGCTGGTCTACCTACCTGCCTTCCTGCTGGCCTACCTACCTGCCTTCCTGCTGGCCTACCTACCTGCCTTCCTGCTGGCCTACCTACCTCCCTTCCTGCTGGCCTACCTACCTGCCTTCCTGCTGGCCTACCTACCTGCCTTCCTGATGGTGTACCTACCTGCCTTCCTGATGGTCTACCTACCTGCCTTCCTGCTGGCCTACCTACATGCCTTCCTGCTGGTCTACCTACATGCCTTCCTGCTGGTCTACCTACCTGCCTTCCTGCTGGTCTACCTACCTGCCTTCCTGCTGGTCTACCTACCTGCCTTCCTGCTGGTCTACCTACCTGCCTTCCTGCTGGCCTACCTACCTGCCTTCCTGCTGGCCTACCTACCTGCCTTCCTGCTGGCCTACCTACCTGCCTTCCTGCTGGCCTACCTACCTGCCTTCCTGCTGGTCTACTTACCTGCCTTCCTGCTGGCCTACCTACCTGCCTTCCTGCTGGTCTACCTACCTGCCTTCCTGCTGGTCTACCTACCTGCATCCCTGCTGGTCTACCTACCTGCCTTCCTGCTGGCCTACCTACCTGCCTTCCTGCTGGCCTACCTACCTGCCTTCCTGCTGGCCTACCTACCTGCCTTCCTGCTGGTCTACCTACCTGCCATCCTGCTGGCCTACCTACCTGCCTTCCTGATGTTCTACCTACCTGCCTTCCTGCTGGCCTACCTACCTGCCTTCCTGCTGGCCTACCTACCTGCCTTCCTGCTGGCCTACCTACCTGCCTTCCTGCTGGTCTACCTCCCTGCCATCCTGCTGGCCTACCTACCTGCCTTCCTGCTGGCCTACCTACCTGCCTTCCTGCTGGCCTACCTACCTGCCTTCCTGCTGGCCTACCTACCTGCCTTCCTGCTGGTCTACCTACCTGCCTTCCTGCTGGCCTACCTACCTGCCTTCCTGATGGTCTACCTACCTGCCTTCCTGATGGTCTACCTACCTGCCTTCCTGCTGGCCTACCTACATGCCTTCCTGCTGGTCTACCTACCTGCCTTCCTGCTGGTCTACCTACCTGCCTTCCTGCTGGTCTACCTACCTGCCTTCCTGCTGGTCTACATACCTGCCTTCCTGCTGGTCTACCTACCTGCCTTCCTGCTGGTCTACCTACCTGCCTTCCTGCTGGTCTTCCTACCTGCCTTCCTGCTGGCCTACCTACCTGCCTCCCTGCTGGTCTACCTACCTGCCTTCCTGCTGGTCTACCTACCTGCCTTCCTGCTGGCCTACCTACCTGCCTTCCTGCTGGTCTACCTACCTGCCTTCCTGCTGGTCTACCTACCTGCCTTCCTGCTGGTCTACCTACCTGCCTTCCTGCTTGTCTACCTACCTGCCTTCCTGCTGGTCTACCTACCTGCCTTCCTGCTGGTCTACCTACCTGCCTTCCTGCTGGTCTACCTACCTGCCTTCCTGCTGGTCTACCTACCTGCATCCCTGCTGGTCTACCTACCTGCCTTCCTGATGATCTACCTACCTGCCTTCCTGCTGGCCTACCTACATGCCTTCCTGCTGGTCTACCTACCTGCCTTCCTGCTGGTCTACCTACCTGCCTTCCTGCTGGTCTACCTACCTGCCTTCCTGCTGGTCTACCTACCTGCATCCCTGCTGGTCTACCTACCTGCCTTCCTGATGGTCTACCTACCTGCCTTCCTGCTGGCCTACCTACATGCCTTCCTGCTGGTGTACCTACCTGCCTTCCTGCTGGTCTACCTACCTGCCTTCCTGCTGGTCTACCTACCTGCCTTCCTGCTGGTCTACCTACATGCCTTCCTGCTGGTCTACCTACCTGCCTTCCTGCTGGTCTACCTACCTGCCTTCCTGCTGGTCTACCTACCTGCCTTCCTGCTGGTCTACCTACCTGCATCCCTGCTGGTCTACCTACCTGCCTTCCTGATGGTCTACCTACCTGCCTTCCTGCTGGCCTACCTACATGCCTTCCTGCTGGTGTACCTACCTGCCTTCCTGCTGGTCTACCTACCTGCCTTCCTGCTGGTCTACCTACCTGCCTTCCTGCTGGTCTACCTACCTGCCTTCGTGCTGGTCTACCTACCTGCCTTCCTGCTGGTCTACCTACCTGCCTTCCTGCTGGCCTACCTACATGCCTTCCTGCTGGTCTACCTACCTGCCTTCCTGCTGGTCTACCTACCTGCCTTCCTGCTGGTCTACCTACCTGCCTTCCTGCTGGTCTACCTACCTGCCTTCCTGCTGGTCTACCTACCTGCCTTCCTGCTGGTCTACCTACCTGCCTTCCTGCTGGTCTACCTACCTGCCTTCCTGCTGGCCTACCTACCTGCCTTCCTGCTGGTCTACCTACCTGCCTCCCTGCTGGCCTACCTACCTGCCTTCCTGATGGTCTACCTACCTGCCTTCCTGCTGGTCTACCTACCTGCCTTTCTGCTGGTCTACCTACCTGCCTTCCTGATCGTCTACCTACCTGTCTTCCTGCTGGTCTACCTGCCTGCGTTCCTGATGGTCTACCTACCTGCCTTCCTGCTGGCCTACCTACCTGCCTTTGTGCTGGCCTACCTACCTGCCTTCCTGCTGGCCTACCTACCTGCCTTCCTGATGGTCTACCTACCTGCCTTCCTGCTGGCCTACCTACCTGCCTTCCTGATGGTCTACCTACCTGCCTTCCTGCTGGCCTACCTACCTGCCTTCCTGCTGGCCTACCTACCTGCCTTCCTGCTGGTCTACCTTCCTGCCTTCCTGCTGGCCTACCTACCTGCCTTCATGCTGGCCTACCTTCCTGCCTTCCTGCTGGCCTACCTACCTGCCTTCCTGCTGGCCTACATACCTGCCTTCTTGCTGGCCTACCTTCCTGCCTTCCTGCTGGCCTACCTTCCTGCCTTCCTGCTGGCCTACCTACCTGCCTTCATGCTGGCCTAACAACCTGCCTTCCTGCTATCCTCTCTCTCTCTGCTTGCTCTCTTCCTTCCTGCTGGACTGTCTCACTGCTATTCTTCCTTCCTTAATTCCTTCCTTCCTTCATTCCTTCCTTCCTTCCTACCTACCTTCCTTCCTTCCTTCCTTCCTTCTCGCCTTTTTACCTAATGCCCCCACGGCCCTCCTTCCTGCCTACTTTCTTGGTCGTCATTTTGCCTGCCTCCCTGACAAGGTCCAGATACTGGCTATATTGCTCTTTCTTACCCGGGCTAGGCGACGTGTTAAGATTTTAATCTCTCCTCTATAATATATATATATATATATATATATATATATATATATATATATATATATATATATATATATATATATATATATATATATACATATATATATATTAACTTTCTTTTAACGTGATGCTGCTACTACTACTACGTTTGTACTATCACTTTTGCTACTATTGCTACTACGATTACTTACTACTACTGTTTGAGCAATGTTAATACTGGGGTCAACACTCTTCTTATTTTTCCTGCAACACTGCAATAGTACTAAGATGATTGCTTACCACTACTACTACTACTATTATTATTATTATTATTATTGTTATTACTATTACTGCTACTATTACTATTGCTACTGCTATTACTACTATTACTACTACCACTTCTACTACTATTACTACTACTACTACCACTATTACTACTATTATTTTTACTACTACTATCACTACTATTACTACTACCACTACTACTACTGTTACTACTACTACTACCACTACTATTACTACTACTACCACTACTATTACTACTACTACCACTACTATTACTACTACCACTACTACTACTATTACTGCTACTACTACTACTACCACTACTATTACTACTGCTACCACTACTATTAATACTACTACTACTACTACTATTACTACCACCACTACTACTGTTACTACTACTACTACTACCACTACTATTACTATTACCTTTATTACTACTACTATTACTACTACCACCACTACTACTACTACTACCACTACCACTACTATTACTATTACCTCTACTACTACTACTATTACTACTACCACTACTACTACTACTATTACTACTACTACTACCACTACCACTACTATTACTATTACCTCTACTACTACTACTATTACTACTACCACCACTACTACTACTACTATTACTACTACTACTACCACCACTACTACTACTACTATTACTACTACTACTACCACCACTACTACTACTACTATTACTACTACTACTACCACCACTACCACTACTATTACTATTACCTCTACTACTACTACTATTACTACATCAACCAATGATAATACTTCAATTATAAATATTATTCTGACTCAGCTGGTACAGTTTAAATTTCACTCCTGCTGTTCCCTCGTTGCTTTAGCACAATGAAATATATTTTTTAATAAGGTCAATATTGCTTTTCAAACCATATTTGCATATTTATCTTCGAATTATATATTCATAATGCAGTTAAAAATGTTAAATATAGTATTATGTATGACAAACATACTCGGTTGTTTGTTGATTTTTGTTTTGTATATATGACGCTTTAATTTAGAGTCTTAGATCCTTAGAGAGGGAGAGAAAGAGAGAGAGAGAGAGAGAGAGAGAGAGAGAGAGAGAGAGAGAGAGTGAGAGATATAGAGAAGAGCTTTCAAGTTAGCTGAAATCTTAACCTTACCTTGTAAAACCTTGTGTGGAAAAGAAAGAGAGAGAGAGAGAGAGAGAGAGAGAGAGAGAGAGAGAGAGAGAGAGAGAGAGAGAGAGAGAGAGAGAGAGACAGAGACAGAGACAGAGACAGAGACAGATTAACCACTAAACAAATAGTTATAAACAGCAAACAAAATGGTAAAAAAATAAATAATAGACAATAAGCGGAAAACGAAAACAGGAATAGAAAGGGAGAAGAGTTACCAGGGAAAAAACAGAGAACGAGGAGGAGGAAGTAAGAAAAGTAGGGAGGAAAGCCTACCAGGAATGTTTACAACTGACATGAATGTTCACCATCACTCAGTGTTTGTGTAAACATTACTACCCACACAATCACTGACGATTCAGAACCAGGAATCTCCCTGGTGAGGGAGAGGGAGGGAGGGAGAAGAAAGGGAGGAGAAGGAGGAGGAGGAAGGGGTAATGGGGGGATGGTAAGGGAATGGGAGGAAGTTGGGGGAGAGGAAGTGATGGGGCTTAAGACAGGAAGTGATAAAAGAGAGAGAGACAGAGAGAGAGACAGGGAGAGAGACAGGGAGAGAGACAGGGAGAGAGAATTATTTAGGCAGAATTTTTCCCTATGTATAATTCATTATACATCTTGTATCTGGCTCCTGCCATGTATAATTCATTATACAACTTGTATCTCCATCCTCTCATGTATAATTCTCTGTTTATCCTCTGATTCATTTCGGAATAATTCAATTCCATCTTTTGCCATATTCAAATGAGTAATGTTTTTATAATTCACTATTAAATTATCTCGTTTTCATCAGAGTTATTAGAAAACGAAGATACACACGTATAAAATTGGGTAGATATGTATGTGTGTATGTATGTATGTATGTATGTATGTATGTATGTATGTATGTACATATGTATGTATGTATGTATGTATGTATATATATATATATATATATATATATATATATATATATATATATATATATATATATATATATATATATATATATATATATATATATATATATATATATATATATATATATATATATATATATATATATATATATATATATATATATATATATGTCGTGCCGAATAGGCAGAACTTGCGATCTTGGCTTAAATAGCAACGCTCATCTTGCCATATAGGACAAGTGAAAATTTGTGTATGCAATAATTTCGCCAAAATCATTCTGAACCTAACGAAAAAAATATATTTCACTGTGTTTGTTTAGTATTAAAATATTATAAACAAATCTAAAATATATTTAGTTGGGTTAGGCTAAAATAAATTGTTCTTGTTATAATAAGGTTAGGTAAGTTTTCTAAGATTCTTTTGGTGCAAAATTAAAATTTTTTACATTGACCTTAATGAAAAAAATATATCTTTAAACGTATAAGAGAAATTTTTAGAAAGGACTTAATTTTAAATGAGTTCTTGTTAATTGGCTAGTTTTACATATTCGCCACGACATATATATATATATATATATATATATATATATATATATATATATATATATATATATATATATATATATATATATATATATATATATATATATATATATATATATATATATATATATATATATATATATATATGTATATATATATATATATATATATATATATATATATATATATATATATATATATATATATATATATATATATATATATATATATATATATATATATATATATATATATATATATGTGTGTGTGTGTGTGTGTGTGCATTTATTTTCATGGTGTTTATTTCTCCTCGCTTTCCTTCTCTTTCTTTTCCCACATCTTCTTGGATTTAACTCTGACAAGGAAAATGTAAAGGCAGGAAAAATAAATTCTGGAAGAGGAATATTTTGATGAATTCTGCAACTTTGTATCCTTTCTCCTGTGTTGCCAGATTATGGTATTGGGTCCTAATGAAGACTGATCGAAGTCTCCGTAAAGGGTGTTTTGTGGAGTGATGGTGGCGTAGGTTGTGGTAGTAGTGATGATGTACGTAGTTTTAGTGACGTTGTGGTGGTAGTGATGACGTAGATGGTGGTAGTGGTGGTTGTTGCTATTTTAATAGCAGAATGTAATTGTTAGTGGGGACTTGTAAGCTGGAAAAGAGAAAATCTTAAATATTCCGTCCACTCGCTTAGGCCAGTAGGTGTGGACAAGCACGACCCCTGGATCAGAGAAGCACGACCTTGGATCAGGGAATTCACGACCCCTTGATCAGGGAATCCACGGCCCCTGGAATAAAGAATCCAAGACCCCTAGATCAGGGAATTCACAACCCCTGGATCAGGGAATCCACGCCCCCTGGATCAGGGAATTCACAACCCCTGGATCAGGGAATCCACGTCTCCTGCATCAAGGAACCCACGTCCCCTGGATCAGGAAATCCACGTCCCGTAGATCAGGGAATCCACGTCCCCTGGATCAGGGAACCCACGTCTCTTGGATCAGGGAATCTACGACCCTTGGATCACGGAAGATACGCTCCAGAGTATGGGGAAGATATAAGGGATATCTGAGTTACATTTATCAGTAACTCAAGGAGCTGGACAAAGACTCTGATCCTGTTGAGACAAGAGAATTTAACACCTCATAAAATATTTCTTGATCCTCTTCCAGTGACCAAAAAGGTATTGAGTTGGCACAACCAGCTTCTGGAGGGAATTATATGAAATTATTTAATCTTAAACTCTATTTCTAATAGAATGGAGAATCCAACGCTATAACAAGATCCTCTGTTTCTATTATGGCATCCTCACGACCTTGATAAATGTTTCCTTGGGTGAAACGTTGTGCTAGCAAAGGTTTGCTACGCTGTAAGTGACCTTTGTTAAATCTTACGTCACTTAGGTTCCCAGTTACATAAAGAATCGAACACTGTAAAGATCCTTTGATACCCTTTTGACTTGCGATGCTAAAAATTCATAACACCTAACCCCACAAAAATCTATAAGATTTTGTATATTATATTTGACGTGAGTTCCAAAATAAATAAAGGAATTTAACGTCTTAATGAAGATGTCTTTACTGGACGAAAGTAATGTGTAACAGACACAGTGATTGAAGTCAACAGCGGAGCAAAACTGAATATTGAGACAATGTTTTGCCTGTACAACCACAGCCTGTACAACAACAGCCTGTACAACTGCAGCCTGTACAGCAACAGCCTGTACAACAACAGCCTGTACGACAACAGCCTGTACAACAACAGCCTGTATAACAACAGCCTGTACAACAGCAGCCCGTACAATAACTCCCTGTACAACAACAGCCTATACAACAACAGCTTATGCAGCAACAGCCTGTATAATAACAGCCTGTACAACAACAACCTGTACGACAACAGCCTGTACAACAATAGCCTGTATAACAACAGCCTGTACAACAGCAGCCCGTACAATAACTCCCTGTACAACAACAGCCTATACAACAACAGCTTATGCAGCAACAGCCTGTATAATAACAGCCTGTACAACAACAGCCTGTTTTTGAACAGGCTGTTGTTGTTCAGTCTGTTGTACAAGCAAAACACTCTTAATAAAAGTCTTCTTGTTGTACATCTATATCAATAAAAGGTATCTTTTGCCTGTACTACCGAATACTAAGTATTAAGCATTTTAATATGCAGTAAATACTCTCGTTTTGTACCCCTTCTTCCTCTCGTAAAAATTATTAAGTATCTCTCTGTGGGGAGATACCCAGAGAGTATACAGTATACAGAGAGTATACCAGAGAGTATACCAGAGATAGGTTCTTATCTATCTCTGGTTCTATCTTGTATTTTAGGTTCTGTATTTGATGTAGGTTGAGTACCGTATTCAAGGACCTAAAACAAATCCAGAAACCTTAATTGGAATGACGGTTTCCAAGACCTAACTAATCCAGAGAACTACTACCTGGAAACAGGATATTTAGAGACGCAACTAATCCGAAATTCTTACCTAGAATAGAGTATTACAAGACTCAACCACAAGAGGGTATTTCAAAGCGTATTTCAAGGTTTTTCTAATTCAGAACTGTTATCTGGAATAGGGCATTTCGAAACCCAACTAATCCAGAACTCTTATGTAGAATAGGGTTTTTCAAGACGTATCTAATCCTGGACTATTATTTGGAATAGGGTATTCCATGGCCTAACTAATCCAGAACTCTTCAAATAAGATCTTTAGAGATCCAACTAACCCGGAACTCTTACCTGGAACAGAGTATTACAAGACTCAACCACAAGAGTGGTAAAACATTTACCAAAATAAATCATGTCCATTGTATTTGCATTTACAAAGCTCCCCAATTAAGCTAATGAAGAAGAGGGTGAACAATGATGAATGATGAGAAGGAAGCTCCAAGCTCCTTCGCTGTCCTCGCTGTCGGAGACCAGAGGACGAGACATCTCAGTTAAAAATGAAATAACTATTTATTATACTTTGTAAAAGCGAATGACTACTAAGGTTTGTCAAAACTACATTTATTAAGCCATCCAATTAGGTAATATATATATATATATATATATATATATATATATATATATATATATATATATATATATATATATATACAGTGGACCCCCGCATAACGATTACCTCCGAATGTGACCAATTATGTAAGTGTATTTATGTAAGTGCGTTTGTACGTGTATGTTTGGGGGTCTGAAATGGACTAATCTACTTCACAATATTTCTTATGGGAACAAATTCGGTCAGTACTGGCACCTGAACATACTTCTGGAGTGAAAAAATATCGTTAACCGGGGGTCCACTGTATATATATATATTCGGGTGCCATCCACTGTTGTTGGCGACCAGAGGGTGGACGCTAGTAGAAATCTAATTATGTCTTCTTCATTCGTTTACTCCTTTACTGAAGGTGGGGGTGGAGAGAAAGGTGGAGAGTAACTGGTTGAGAGATGAAAAGGTGGGGATTGAGAGAGAGAGAGAGAGAGAAAGGTGGAGAGTAACTGGTTGAGAGATGAAAAGGTGGGGATTGAGAGAGAGAGAGAGAGAGAAAGAATGGAGAGAGAAAGACGGGAGAGAAACAAGACCTTTGATAAAAGGTAGTCAGTAAAATTGATCAACCATCATCAAAGGCAACAAGATTCAAGGACTTATTGACTTACCGTCTCAAGACATAAGACACTTCCCTTCCTTTTCGTCTCGTCCTTCAGCCATCCTCAGTAAGTCTCTGAATAAAATATTTGTTTACATAAGCAGAGTTCTGGTGCCTGGCCGACCATCTTCAGTTCTTTGATTTAACTAATTAATATTCCTTTATATTTACAATTCTTGTAGCATTAGCTAAAATTGTGATCATTTTTTTATTAGTTTTTAAACTGTGTGCGTGTGTGTATTCACCTGCATGTGGTTGCAAGGGTCGATTCACAGCTCCTGGTCCCACGTCTTCACTGGTCGCTACCTATGTCCACTCCCTGCTCCAAGTCTGTGTGTGTGTGTGTGTGTGTGTGTGTGTGTGTGTGTGTGTGTGTGTGTGTGTGTGTGTGTGTGTGTGTGTGCGTGCTCTTCCTCCTTCATGTGACCTAATTCTGGGTTAGTACGGAGAAAATGAAGTTGTTTGTGAGGTGAGAATGAGCGAGACGATGCCAGCCAGTGTCGCGCACTCAACCGGAAGTGATGCTTCTTATTTTCTCACTCTTAAATATTTTACTGGGAATTTCAGATTCCAGATTCACAATAACATTTAACACACCTCTTCCTCCTCTCTGTGTCTGTCTCTACATCTCTCTCTCTCTCTCTCTCTCTCTCTCTCTCTCTCTCTCTCTCTCTCTCTCTCTTTCTCACTTTCTCTCAACCAATTACTCTACTTTCGTCTTCAATACAGGAGTAAATGAATTAAAAGGATATGTATATATATATATATATATATATATATATATATATATATATATATATATATATATATATATATATATATATATATAAATTACATGGAAGAGGTGTGTGAGGGAGTGTTGCTGGCAGTATTCCCCAGCAGGCAATGAACAAAGATAGTCTGGTACAAAAAGCCTCATCTGTCAACCCACTGCCTATAAGAGTGTCCCAACACTGACATCTGCAGATTTCCCTAGACGATCCTTCACTCCTCCCTCCCTCAACCCCTCCCCCATCATCCTCTCTCTCTCTCTCTCTCTCTCTCTCTCTCTCTCTCTCTCTCTCTCTCTCTCTCATTCCCACTACAACTCTCATCCTCTATCTTACATCCTCTCTTACTCTTCTCATATTCTATGTAAATCCGTCCATTCCTCCACTCTCCTTCTCTTCTTCCTTGTATCATCCTTCTCCCTCCAGCTTATCCTCCATCCTCACTAGACTTAACGAGGATAGTGATTCTCTATCCACTTATAACATGTTACGACTGACAGCTTGAGGAGTCTGGGATGACAGGGTTAACTTCCTGTTTTTGTATGTATCACGTCCTGTTGTTTATGCATCATATTGACTATGTTACTAAAGACTTTCACAATTGTAATAATTATTATTTTAACTCGATGTCCGATTCCCGTCAAGGCAGAGTGACCCTTAAAGAAAATACATTTACCAATGTTTGCTCAATCACCATCTTTCTACAAGTGTGACTATTAAAATGGTAAACAATGCTGACAAGTGGATTTGTTAGGTAAGGTTATGTCAGGTTCATCAGGAAACAGAACAAGTGTTTCCCGACGCGGGTGTTAGTGATATGATGACCCACAGCTGGAGACACATGTGGAACAGTTAGGTATCTAACTTCAAGAGTGAGAGACTGATTAAGTCGTTTTTACATCTCTTCCGCTTCTGCTGCTTCCTCTGTACTCGACTGACGAAACCTGCTGTATAGGCGAAACGTTTCGGAATAAAGATAACTATTTGTTGCATATACTTCTTATTTTCCAGAAGTACGCTGACATGGCAATCATATCATCTCCGACTGCAACATCCCCCAACCCTTCTTCAGAGGGCATCACTGCCATTACCACCTCCAGGACTCAAGTCTATCTAACTGGTTTCATTGAATCCCTTCATTAATATTATCTTGCTCACATTCCAACAGCACTTCCATTAAAAGTTACTGTCTCTACTCTTATCCAGCACCCTCACACGAACCTGCTGGATGCTCAAGCCAGTAAAACTCAAAACCTAATATCCGCGTCAGGAAACACTTGCTTCCTGACAAACCATCCCTAACCTAACCTCTTGCACTTCCTCTAGTTATTCCTGGAACTACCCCTCTCCCCTTCTCTCTTTCATCCCATATTTATACACTATCTTTGTCAACCTATCCTTGTTCATGTTCTCTACATGTTTAAAACACCTCAACAATCTCTCCTCAGCTCTCTGAATTATTCTCTTGGTCTCCCTACATTTCCTTTTAATTTCTACCCTATGAATTCACTGCGTGATATTCACACCACACATTGCCCTCAGATACGACATCTCCACTTGCCACCAGCCTCCTCCTCGCTGCAACGTTTAAAACCCATGCTTCACACCCATACAACAGTGTTGGTACCACTATACTCTGGTGCATTCTCTTCCTTTGCCCCCAGCAAGTGGAAAGGCAACTCCAACACCCTGGATCTGACCAGAGAATTGTCGTAACGGACTCTCCCGTAATCGCCATTGGGCAATTAACCTCCAAAACTGAGATTTTTTTGTCCAGCCGTTAACGGAAACGACTTGATTCCCGTTGATCAACTTTCTGTTGCTGTCATTCCAGAAAGTGAAGAACACTTTACTGGAAATTGTGAGTCAGGCAGCAGACTTTAAGGGTCAGTTTTCTATGATATGTTTGTGTGTTTTGGGCTTTAGTGTTTTTGTGGGGAATGTGGTGAGGAGACGAGGAAGAGAAGGATAAGAGGAGAGAGATAGGGAAAGAGAAAGTTTGGTTACCACTACAAGGAAGAAAGGTGCCACTACAAGAGAGAAAGGTACCACTACAAGAAAGAAAGGTACCACTGCAAGAAAGAAAGGTACCACTACAAGAAAGAAAGGTACCACTAAAATAAAGAAAGGTACCACTACAAGAGAGAAAGGTGCCACTACAAGAAAGAAAGGTACCACTACAAGAGAGAAAGGTACCACTACAAGAAAGAAAGGTACCACTACGAAAGAGAAAGGTGCCACTACAAGAAAGAAAGGTACCACTACGAAAGAGAAAGGCGCCACTACAAGAGAGAAAGGTACCACTACAAGAGAGAAAGGTACCACTACAAGAGAGAAAGGTACCACTACGAGAGAGAAAGGTGCCACTACAAGAAAGAAAGGTACCACTACAAGAGAGAAAGGTGCCACTACAAGAGAGAAAGGTACCACTACAAGAAAGAAAGGCACCACCACAAGAGAGAAAAGTGCCACTACAAGAAAGAAAGGTACCACTACAAGAGAGAAAGGTACCACTACAAGAGAGAAAGGTACCACTGCAAGAAAGAAAGGTACCACTACAAGAGAGAAAGGTACCACTACAAGAAAAGTACCACTACAAGAAAGGTACCACTACAAGAAAGAAAGGTACCACTACAAGAAAGAAAGGTACGGCTACAAGAGAGAAAGGTGCCACTACAAGAGAGAAAGGTACCACTACAAGAAAGAAAGGTACCACTACAAGAGAGAAAGATGCCACTACAAGAAAGAAAGGTACCACTACAAGAGAGAAAGGTACCACTACAAGAGAGAAAGGTACCACTACAAGAGAGAAAGGTACCACTACAAGAGAGAAAGGTACCACTGCAAGAAAGAAAGGTACTACTACAAGAGAGAACGGTAACACAACAAGAGAGAAAGGTACCACTACAAGAAAGAAAGGTACCACTACAAGAGAGAAAGATACCACTACAAGAGAGAAAGGTACCACTACAAGAAAGAAAGGTACCACTACAAGAGAGAAAGATACCACTACAAGAGAGAAAGGTACCACTACAAGAGAGAAAGGTACCACTACAAGAGAGAAAGGTAACACAACAAGAGAGAAAGGTACCACTACAAGAGAGAAAGGTAACACAACAAGAGAGAAAGGTACCACTACAAGAGAGAAAGGTACCACTACAAGAGAGAAAGGTAACACAACAAGAGAGAAAGGTACCACTACAAGAGAGAAAGGTACCACTACAATAAAGAAAGGTACCACTACAAGAGAGAAAGATACCACTACAAGAGAGAAAGGTACCACTACAAGAGAGAAAGGTAACACAACAAGAGAGAAAGGTACCACTACAAGAGAGAAAGGTACCACTACAAGAGAGAAAGGTACCACTACAAGAGAGAAAGGTAACACAACAAGAGAGAAAGGTACCACAACAAGAGAGAAAGGTACCACTACAAGAGAGAAAGGTACCACTACAAGAGAGAAAGGTAACACAACAAGAGAGAAAGGTACCACTACAAGAGAGAAAGGTACCACTAAAAGAAAGAAAGGTACCACTACAAGAGAGAAAGGTACCACTACAAGAGAGAAAGGTACCACTACAAGAAAGAAAGGTACCACTACAAGAGAGAAAGGTACCACTACAAGAGAGAAAGGTAACACAACAAGAGAGAAAGGTACCACTACAAGAAAGAAAGGTACTACTACAAGAGAGAAAGGTACCACTACAAGAAAGAAAGGTAACACAACAAGAGAGAAAGGTACCACTACAAGAGAGAAAGGTACCACTACAAGAAAGAAAGGTAACACAACAAGAGAGAAAGGTACCACTACAAGAGAGAAAGGTACCACTAAAAGAAAGAAAGGTACCACTACAAGAGAGAAAGGTAACACAACAAGAGAGAAAGGTACCACTACAAGAGAGAAAGGTACCACTACAAGAAAGAGAATTAAAGAAAGGTTCTTTCTAGCTGCTAGATCTGACATATCCTTTAGGGTGTTTCTCGTGTTGGTTTTGTGAGTGATAAACGACCTTATTGAATATCGATAAGGTGTATTGATAACTGAGTTGGGATCAAAGCTTTGTGTGTTTATGTAGGTGGGTGGGTGTAGGTGGGTGAGTGTAGGTGGGTGAGTGTAGGTGGGTGGGTGGGTGTTGGTGGGTGGGGTGGAAGGTGTAAGTCGGTGGGTGTAGGTAGGCGTAAGTGGGTGTAGGGGGTTGGGTGGGAGGGTGTAGGTGGGTTTGTTAGAGGGTGTAAGTGGGTGGGTGTAGGTGGGTGGGTTGGAGGGCGTAGGTGGGTGCGTAGGTGTAGGTGGGTGGGAGGGTGTTGGTGGGTGGGAGGGTGTAGGTGGGTTTGTGGGAAGGTGTTGGTGGGTGGGTTGGAAGGTGTAAGTGGGTGGGTGTAGGTGAGTAGGTAGGTGTAGGTGGATGTAAGGGGTTGGATGGGAGGGTGTAGGTGGGTGGGTGGGTGTAGGTGGGTGGGTTGAACTGTGTAGGTGGGTGGGTAGATATAGGTGGGTGGGCGGGTGTTGGTGGGTGAGTGGGAGGGTGTTGGTGGGTGGGTGGGAGGGTGTTGGTGGGTGAGTGGGAGGGTGTTGGTGGGTGGGTGGGAGGGTGTTGGTGGGTGAGTGGGAGGGTGTTGGTGGGTGGGTGGGAGGGTGTTGGTGGGTGAGTGTATTTACCCAATTTTGGATAAGCAAAAGAATGTCCGAAGACTCGAACCTGGGTCCTGGCATACGGCAGGCCCAGCACCGCTACCACTGAGCCATGAACCTTGGAATAGAATCATTTTGACTAACAGCACTACTACGGCATGTCAGGACCGCGGCTCGACTCCTCGTTCATTCTTCGCATCACTGAGCTTACCTAGTTGTGTTTGCGGGAGGTCGAGTCACCGCCCCTTGGCCCCCACCTCTTTAATAATCGACAGATTTGAATAATTTCAACCACCCTCATTATAATCCTCTTCCTTTTTTTCCTCCTCCCTTTCTTTACCCCTCTTCTCCCATCCCCTACCCCCTCTCTTCTCTATCTCCTCCCTTTCCCCCCTTTTCATTCCTCTCTCTCTTCCTCCCTCTCCCTTCGCTGTTCTTCCCTTTCTTCTGTTTCTCGTGAAATTACTCTCGGTTTTCTAGACTTGAGAATACATGTGTAATTAACACAGTTGAGGCTGAGAGGGTGAGAGAGAACGAGAGAGAGAGAGAACGAGAGAGAGAGAGAGAGAGAGAGAGAGGAAGTCGTTATGGTATTCTTTTATCTTTAATTTGTCGCCTCTTCTTCCCTTCTCTTCTTCTTCTTCTTTCCAGTAATGAGCATTTTGGTAAAGCAATGTGTAGGATTGTTATTGGCTATTGTTATTGTTATTGCTCTCTCTCTCTCTCTCTCTCTCTCTCTCTCTCTCTCTCTCTCTCTCTCTCTCTCAAAATAGAATAAAAGATACAGACACTTGAGGTTACACTTCTTTGCACACTGTGAGGCTGTCAGGCATCCTGGGTGTGGACACGACGTAGGGAGGAAGGTAGAGGGGACAGATAAATTGGAGAGAATGCTAGGAAGAGACAAAGAATACGTGCTAAAGATAGATAGCAGATAGCCTTATGGTTTGTGCTG
This sequence comes from Cherax quadricarinatus, assembly GCF_038502225.1. NCBI lineage: Eukaryota > Metazoa > Arthropoda > Malacostraca > Decapoda > Parastacidae > Cherax > Cherax quadricarinatus. The sequence goes on from NC_091355.1 coordinate 5,144,050, forward strand.
GTGCTATCTGCTGATACATGGTAGCTATCTGCTGATATATGGTAACTGTCTGCTGATATATGGTAACTGTCTGCTGATATATGGTCACTATCTGCTGATGTATGGTGACTATCTGCTGGCATACAGTAACTATCTTCTAATATATAGTGACTATCTGCTGAGATATAGTAAATATCTGCTGAAATGCAGTAACTATCTGCTGAGATATAGTAACTATCTCCTAATGTGTATATATATATATATATATATATATATATATATATATATATATATATATATATATATATATATATATATATATGTATATATATATATATATATATATATATATATATATATATATATATATATATATATATATATACATATATATATATATATATATATATATATATGTATATATATATATATATATATATATGTATATATATATATATATATATATATATATATATATATATATATATATATATATATATATATATATATGCAAA
>NC_091355.1:5152043-5157043 GCF_038502225.1 Cherax quadricarinatus
ATATATATATATATATATATATTAACACACTGGCCGATTCCCACCAAGGTAGGGTGGCCCGAAAAAGAAAAACTTTCACCATCATTCACTCCATCACTGTCTTGCCAGAAGGGTGCTTTACACTACAGTTTTTAAACTGCAACATTAACACCCTCCTTCAGAGTGCAGGCACTGTACTTCCCATCTCCAGGACTCAAGTCCGACCTGCCGGTTTCCCTGAACCCCTTCATAAATGTTACTTTGCTCACACTCCAACAGCACGTCAAGTATTAAAAACCATTTGTCTCCATTCACTCCTATCAAACACTCTCACGCTTGCCTGCTGGAAGTCCAAGCCCCTCGCACACAAAACCTCCTTTACCCCCTCCCTCCAACCATTCCTAGGCCGACCCCTACCCCGCCTTCCTTCCACTACAGACTGATACACTCTTGAAGACATTCTGTTTCGCTCCATTCTCTCTACATGTCCGAACCACCTCAACAACCCTTCCTCAGCCCTCTGGACAACAGTTTTGGTAATCCCGCACCTCCTCCTAACTTCCAAACTACGAATTCTCTGCATTATATTCACACCACACATTGCCCTCAGACTTGACATCTCCACTGCCTCCAGCCTTCTCCTCGCTGCAACATTCATCACCCATGCTTCACACCCATATAAGAGCGTTGGTAAAACTATACTCTCATACATTCCCCTCTTTGCCTCCAAGGACAAAGTTACTTTGTCTCTACAGACTCCTAAGTGCACCACTCACCCTTTTCCCCTCATCAATTCTATGATTCACCTCATCTTTCATGGACCCGTCCGCTGACACGTCCACTCCCAAATATCTGAATACATTCACCTCCTCCATACTCTCTCCCTCCAATCTTATATCCAATCTTTCATCACCTAATCATTTTGTTATCCTCATAACCTTACTCTTTCCTGTATTCACTTTTAATTTTCTTCTTTTGCACACCCTACCAAATTCATCCACCAATCTCTGCAACTTCTCTTCAGAATCTCCCAAGAGCACAGTGTCATCAGCAAAGAGCAACTGTGACAACTCCCACTTTATGTGTGATTCTTTATCTTTTAACTCCACGCCTCTTGCCAAGACCCTCGCATTTACTTCTCTTATGTCATATGTGCCGGCTCGTGCATGCCACCTGCACACGAGTGTACAGGAAAGTCATGAGAGTGCAGCAGTGTGCACACAATCAATACTTGTTTAATATATTGCCAGGTTTCATGTACCCTTCATGTTGTTTGCTGTTTCTCTCTCTCTCTCTCTCTCTCTCTCTCTCTCTCTCTCTCTCTCTCTGTATATATATATATATATATATATATATATATATATATATATATATACATTTTTCAATGAGGAAAAAATTTTTATATTAACCGGAAAAGGGGAATTTTTTGTTAGAAAAGTTCGGGTTTTAGGGCAGTTCGACTTATATGACCAATTCGGCTTATTAGGCGCGACGTATATGTGCGTTTCCTAAGAACAATATCAAATGGCGTTAAATGACGTTATAACATGTTAAAATACGTTATCTCGTTAAAACACGTCAGATAAAATACGTTATACTATGTTCGAACACGTTATAAAACGTTAAAACTATTATAATGTGATAAAACACGTTAAAACACGTTATAACCCTCTATAACACGTTAAAATACGTTATAACTCTCTATAACACGTTAAAACACGTTATAACTCTCTATAGCACGTTAAAACACGTTATAACCCTCTATAACACGTTAAAACGCGTTATAACCCTCTATAACACGTTATAACCCTCTATAACACGTTAAAACACCCTGGAAAACGTTATTAGGTGTTATAAGGCTTCATATAAGGTAATTAAATCGTTAATTATCTTTGATTTTAGCTTATCAAGGTTGTTAGTGTTGATTTAGCGTAGGATAATTACCCTTCCCCGCGCCTCCACTAAATTATCCAACTCATTAATGAACCATAACTCAGGCGAGGCAGTTAAACCGAGCTAAGAGGTTTATATGAAGGAGCTGAGGTGGTTTATTATGAGCGAGGTGGTTTATATCAAGGAGTTGAGGTGGTTTATTCTCAGCCAGGTGGTTTATTATTATTGTTATATATATATATATATATATATATATATATATATATATATATGCATGAATATATATATATATATATATATATATATATATATATATATACATGAATATATATATATATATATATATATAAATTAATATATATATATATATACATATATATATACATATATATATATATATATATATATATATATATATATATATATATATATATTTATATATATATATATATATATATATATATATATATATATATATATATATATATATATGTGTACCAAAAGAATCTTAGAAAACTTACCTAACCTTCTTATAATAATAACAATTTATTTTAGCCTAACCCAACTATATATATTTTAGATTTGTTTACAATAATTTAATACTAAACAAACACAGTGAAATATATTTTTTTCGTTAGGTTCAGAATGATTTTGGCGAAATTATTTCATACACAAATTTTCACTTGTCCTATATGGCAAGATGAACGTTGCTGTTTAAGCCAAGATCGCAAGTTCTGCCTATTCGGCACGACATATATATATACGTAGGGGAAGTAGTAGTAGTAGTAGTAGTAGTAGTAGTAGTAGTAGTAGTAGTAGTAGTAGTAGTAGTAGTAGTAGTAGTAGTAGTAGTGGTTGTAAAAGAACTTACAATGGTAGTAGTTACATTATGACTGAACTCAGTGTTTATATGCAATAAATGAGATACCAATGTATCTTTAAGAGCACTGAATAACTTAATGTAGTAAGCATACGCACACGGGAGCTGTGACTCAACCTCTGTTACCACAGCTAGGTGAGTACATACACACACACACACATACACACACACACACACACACACACACACACACGCACACACACACACACACACACACACACACACACACACACACACACACACACACACACACACACACACACACACACACGCTGTAGCCTTGTGGAATTTGGATTCGCAACATCTGCTGAATTACACCTCACATCTATAATTTTAGTCAAAATGACAGTACTATATGATACGTGGAAATATGTGGGGAGGTGTGGTGTGGGGAGACTAGTGTTGTGGGTGTGTTGTGGGGAGACTAGTGTTGTGGGTGTGTTGTGGGGAGACTAGTGTTGTGGGTGTGTTGTGGGGAGACCAGTGTTGTGGGTGTGTTGTGGGGAGACCAGTGTTGTGGGTGTGTTGTGGGGAGACCAGTGTTGTGGGGAGAGTAGTGTTGTGGGTGTGCTGTGGGGAGACCAGTGTTGTGGGTGTGTTGTGGGGAGACCAGTGTTGTGGGGAGACTAGTGTTGTGGGTGTGGTGTGGGGAGACTAGTGTTGTGGGTGTGTTGTGGGGAGACTAGTGTTGTGGGTGTGGTGTGGGGAGACTAGTGTTGTGGGTGTGTTGTGGGGAGACTAGTGTTGTGGGTGTGTTGTGTGGAGACCAGTGTTGTGGGTGTGTTGTGGGGAGACCAGTGTTGTGGGGAGACTAGTGTTGTGGGTGTGTTGTGGGGAGACCAGTGCTGTGGGTGTGTTGTGGGGAGACCAGTGTTGTGCGGAGACTAGTGTTGTGGGTGTGTTGTGGGGAGACCAGTGTTGTGGTTAGACTAGTGTTGTGGGTGTGTTGTGGGGAGACTAGTGTTGCGGGTGTGCTGTGGGGAGACCAATGTTGTGGGTGTGTTGTGGGGAGACTAGTGTTGCGGGTGTGTTGTGGGGAGACCAGTGTTGTGGGGAGACTAGTGTTGTGGGTGTGTTGTGGGGAGACTAGTGTTGTGGGTGTGTTGTGGGGAGATTAGTGTTGTGGGTGTGTTGTGGGGAGACTAGTGTTTTGGGTGTGTTGTGGGGAGACTAGTGTTGTGGGTGTGTTGTGGGGAGACTAGTGTTGTGGGTGTGTTGTGGGGAGACCAGTGTTGTGCGTGTGTGTGTGTGTGTACTCACCTAATTGTGGTTGCAGGGGTCGAGACTCAGCTCCTGGCCCCGCTTCTAACTTCAAGTTACGGTCTCTCCTACACTGTTTCTAACTTCAAGTTACGATCTCTTCTACGCTGCTTCTAACTTCAAGTTACGGTCTCTCCTACACTGTTTCTAACTTCAAGTTACGATCTCTTCTACGCTGCTTCTAACTTCAAGTTACGATCTCTTCTACACTACATCTAACTTACTTTAAAGTTACGCTCTTTTCTTGTTTATTCTCTCTACTGATTCATCGTTTTTCTCTATACATAATTTTTACCGTTTCGCTAAAAAAAATCAATTTTCCCCTCTAAAATCTTCATATATATATATAAAAATTTCTTTAATAAGGTCAGTGAGAGGGACAATTAAGGTCATCTATTTTTAATTGTGATTTTAAAAAAGGTCAGCATAGAATTTTTTATTTTCTGTTTATGTGTCAAGTTACTTTTGTTTCCGGTTAAGTGTGAAGGAAACGTAGAGGTGATGTTTCGCCCGGAAACACTCAAGTTTCGACTTAGAAGAGACCCAGGGTGATGTTTCGCCCGGAAACACTCAGGTTTCGACTTAGGAGAGACCCAGGGTGATGTTTCGCCCGGAAACACTCAGGTTTCGACTTAGAAGAGATCCAGGGTGATGTTTCGCCCGGAAACACTCAAGCTTCGACTTAGAAGAGACCCAGGGTGATGTTTCGCCCATACCCACTCAGGTTTCGACTTAAATATTGTTCAATAATGATGTTCAATCTTCATCTCGGTATATTTAAAAAAATTTTATTTATTAAATTCACTTTGATTAGAGAAATATCCTGTGTGTGTGTTTGTATACTGTTTTATCTCTCACTCTCTCTCTCTCTCTCTCTCTCTCTCTCTCTCTCTCTCTCTCTCTCTCTCTCTCTCTCTCTCTCTCTCTCTCTCTCTCTCTCTCTCTCCTATTCCACCCACATCTTCATTCTTTTCTGTCCCTCTATTCT
>NC_091355.1:5162043-5164543 GCF_038502225.1 Cherax quadricarinatus
GCGACTGATCTCCCTATTTTCGTGTGTTCTCTGCCTTCTGTACTTTTTCCATTCTCTATTGCACTTTGTTTTTGCCTCCTTACACCGTCGGGTAAACCAGGGGCTTGTTCTGGTCTTCCCGTTGTTACTGTTGCCCTTGGGAATGAACCTTTCCACTGCCTCCTTGCATTTTGTTGCTACATATTCCATCATTTCATTTACTGGCTTTCCTGCCAGTTCTCTGTCCCACTGGACCTCCCGCAGGAAGTTCTTCAACCCTATGTAGTCCCCTCTTTTATAGTCAGGCTTTTCCCATTCTACTCCTGTTATTCTCTCCACTTGCAGCTCTACTATGTATTCAAAGCACAGAACCACGTGGTCGCTAGCTCCTAGGGGACTCTCATACTTGATGTCCTCAATGTCTGAGCTGCCCAGGGTGAACACAAGGTCCAATCTTGCTGGTTCATCCTCCCCTCTCACTCTGGTAGTGTCCTTAACATGTTGGTGCATGAGGTTTTCCAGCACCACGTCCAACATCCTGGCTCTCCATGTTTCGGGACCCCCATGTGGCTCCAGGTTTTCCCAGTCAATCTCCCTGTGGTTGAAATCCCCCATAACCAGCAACTTTGCTCTGCTGGAGTGAGCTCTTCTTGCCACCTCAGCAAGTGTGTCCACCATTGCTCTGTTGCTCTCTTCATATTCCTCTCTTGGCCTCCTGCAGTTCTGTGGTGGATTATACATCACTGCAATGACCACTTTGTGTTCCCCAGACTGAAGTGTACCTGCTATGTAGTCTCTTTCTCCTGTCTCATCTATTCCTTCCATTTTCTCGAATTTCCATCTGTTTTTTACGAGCAGAGCAACCCCACCTCCCCCCCTACCCCTTCTATCTTTCCTCATGATCTGGTATCCTGGTGGGAAGATTGCATCTGTTATTGTCTCCATGAGTTTTGTTTCTGTAACTGCTATGATGTCTGGGGACTTCTCATTGATTCTTTCTTGCCATTCCTCATGTTTATTCGTTAATCCATCTGCATTTGTGTACCAAACCTTCAACTTCTGTTCTAATACTGTAACTGTGGTGCGGGGGGTGGAAACAGAGGGATCGGTGTATGATGGTTGGTTTGGAATGTTCAGTTGCCTTGGGGGTGTCGTGGCTGGAGTCCTTCTGCAGGTGTTTCTGGGGGGTGCGCTTGTCCTTCCATTTGATCCTGGGTTATTCTGCTCTCCTTTTTCATTTCCTCCCATTTCTCCTTTCGTTTTTGAACTCTCTCTTTCATTGTCTTCCTTTCGTCCTGTGTTCTGTCTCGGTCGAGGTACACACTCCGGAACTCCTGCTTGCCTCTCAGCCGTGCTTTCTCCTGCAGGATCATGGTTCGGGTTGATTCTGCCTTGAAAATTACTTTGAGAGGCCGATTCCTTTTCTTTGTGAACCACCCAATTCTCCGAAAATTTGCCACCTGGGTCATGTCCCCCTCGCCTATCACCTTCATGATGTCTTCAATCGCTTTTTTCTCCTCCTGCTTTCTTTCATCATAAGTTTCCCCTTTAGCTTCGTCTAGCCCATAGACAAACACGGATCTCTCCCTTTCCACCTCCCACTGTGACTCCCATTGCATCCTCTGATGTGTTTTAGTTCCTTCCCGTGGAGTGTTCCTTCCTTCAGTCCCTTCCCTCGTTATGGCCCCTATGCTTCTTGGTTTATCCTTCCTGCTCACCTGCTCCTGGCCCCCACAGGTATCTGGTAAGGTCCTTGCACATGTCCTAGTTCCATCAATGTCTTCCAACCTCTCTTTCTGTCCTAGAGTGCTCCCTGTCTTTGTTTTGGCCCCATGTGGGTTTGACAGGACCTCTGCATACAGTTTAGTTTCCATGCTTCCTTCGGACCTGTTGTCTGTGTTCGATGTAGCCATTGCCGATGCTACTTCTGTAATATCTTTGTCTCTGTGCTGTTTCAGATGTCTCAGCTCCTCTTCTAATCTCTCTATCTTGATTTCTGCTGCTGTGGCCTGTTGCTTCCACCTTCTGCATTCTGCTGCTAACCTCTCTTCCATCTTCCTTTCCAGCTCATCTAGTCTCCTTCCCCAGTCTTCCTCCCTTTTTTGGAGCTCTATCTCCCATTCCTCCCTCTCAGATTCGTCCTTGGAGCCCCTTGTCCTCATCCTGGTTAGGGGGAGGGGAATAGATGGTTAGGAGAGGGGATGGATGGTTGTGGGGGAGGGGGAGGATGGTTATTGGAGGGGCAGAGATAGTTGGGGGAGGGAGTTAGATGGTTTGGGGGAGAGAGGGGATGGATGGTTATGGGGGAGGGGGAGGATGGTTATTGGAGGGAGGGAGGTTGTTGGGCGGGGGTTAGACGGTTTGGGGAGGGGTTAGGTGGTTTGGGGGAGGGGTAGGTGGCTAAGGTGAGGTGGTTAGGGAAGGAGTGTTACGTGTTTGTGTCAAGTGTTTGTGTCAAGTGGCGGAGGGTGTGTGTGTGTGTGTGTGTGTGTGTGTGTGTGTGTGTGTGTGTGTGTGTGTG
>NC_091355.1:5167043-5169543 GCF_038502225.1 Cherax quadricarinatus
TGAACTCCAGGAGCCAATTGCTGGACCAGGTCTGCAGCCTGTCCAGATCCCTTTGTAGTTCTGCCTGGTCTTCGATCGAGTGTATTCTTCTCATCAACTTCACGTCATCTGCAAACAGGGACACCTCAGAGTCTATTCCTTCCGTCATGTCGTTCACAAATACCAGAAACAGCACTGGTCCTAGGACTGACCCCTGCGGGACCCCGCTGGTCACAGGTGCCCACTCTGACACCTCGCCACGTACCATGACTCGCTGCTGTCTTCCTGACAAGTATTCCCTGATCCATTGTAGTGCCTTCCCTGTTATCCCTGCTTGGTCCTCCAGTTTTTGCACCAATCTCTTGTGGGGAACTGTGTCAAACGCCTTCTTGCAGTCCAAGAAAATGCAATCCACCCACCCCTCTCTCTCTCTTGTCTTACTGCTGTCACCATGTCATAGAACTCCAGTAGGTTTGTGACACAGGATTTCCCGTCCCTGAAACCATGCTGGCTGCTGTTGATGAGATCATTCCTTTCTAGGTGTTCCACCACTCTTCTCCTGATAATCTTCTCCATGATTTTGCATACTATACATGTCAGTGACACTGGTCTGTAGTTTAACGCTTCATGTCTGTCTCCTTTTTTAAAGATTGGGACTACATTTGCTGTCTTCCATGCCTCAGGCAATCTCCCTGTTTCGATAGATGTATTGAATATTGTTGTTAGGGGTACACATAGCGCCTCTGCTCCCTCTCTCAATACCCATGGGGAGATGTTATCTGGCCCCATTGCCTTTGAGGTATCTAGCTCACTCAGAAGCCTCTTCACTTCTTCCTCGGTTGTGTGCACTGTGTCCAGCACTTGGTGGTGTGCCCCACCTCTCCGTCTTTCTGGAGTCCCTTCTGTCTCCTCTGTGAACACTTCTTTGAATCTCTTGTTGAGTTCTTCACATACTTCACGGTCATTTCCTGTTGTCTCTCCTCCTTCCTTCCTTAGCCTGATTACCTGGTCCTTGACTGTTGTTTTCCTCCTGATGTGGCTGTACAACAGTTTCGGGTCAGATTTGGCTTTCGCTGCTATGTCATTTTCATATTGTCTTTGGGCCTCCCTTCTTATCTGTGCATATTCGTTTCTGGCTCTACGACTGTTCTCCTTATTCTCCTGGGTCCTTTGCCTTCTATATTTCTTCCATTCCCTAGCACACTTGGTTTTTGCCTCCCTGCACCTTTGGGTAAACCATGGGCTCATCCTGGCTTTTTCATTACTCCTGTTACCCTTGGGTACAAACCTCTCCTCAGCCTCCTTGCATTTTGTTGCTACATATTCCATCATCTCATTAACTGGCTTCCCTGCCAGTTCTCTGTCCCACTGAACCCCGTTCAGGTAGTTCCTCATTCCTGTGTAGTCCCCTTTCTTGTAGTTTGGCTTCATTCGTCCTGGCCTTCCTGCTTCTCCCTCCACTTGTAGCTCTACTGTGTATTCGAAGCTTAAAACCACATGGTCACTGGCCCCAAGGGGTCTTTCATATGTGATGTCCTCGATATCTGCACTACTGAAGGTGAATACTAAGTCCAGCCTTGCTGGTTCATCCTCTCCTCTCTCTCTTGTAGTGTCCCTTACGTGTTGGTACATGAAGTTCTCCAGTACCACCTCCATCATCTTAGCCCTCCATGTATCTTGGCCCCCATGTGGGTCCAAGTTCTCCCAATCGATCTCCTTGTGGTTAAAGTCCCCCATGATCAGGAGCTTTGCACTGCATGCATGAGCTCTTCTGGCCGCTCTAGCCAGTGTGTCAACCATCGCTCTATTGCTCTCGTCGTACTCTTGCCTTGGCCTCCTGCTGTTCTGTGGTGGGTTATACATCACTGCTATTACCACCTTGGGACCTCCAGAGTGAAGTGTTCCCACTATGTAATCACTTTCTTCTCCGCTATCTCCTCTCTCCAGCTCATCAAAATTCCAGCGATTTTTGATCAGCAACGCCACTCCTCCACCCCCCCTGTTCCCTCTGTCTTTCCTCAGGATTTGGTATCCCGTTGGAAAGATGGCATCTGTTATCATACCTGTAAGCTTGGTTTCTGTAAGAGCTATGATGTCCGGTGATGCTTCTTTGACTCTTTCGTGCCACTCCTCCCACTTATTTGTTATTCCATCAGCGTTTGTGTACCATACCTTCAGTTTCCTTTCCAACACTGTGGTTTGGGGGGCCTGTGGGGGTGGGAGACCTGGTGGCATACTGTGGGATTCTATAGCTCGATGTTGGGTGGAGGCTGTGGGTATGGATTGTAGTGTGTGTTGGGATGGTGTGATAGGTTGTATGGTTCTGAGAGTAGTTGTGTGTGTGCTTGCCCTTGCTGTTCTGTCCTGCTCTGACTGACCTCTGCTGATTCCCTCCTTGTCTCTTTTCCTAGCTCCTTTCGTTTTTTTGTCCTCTCCCTCAGCTGCTGTCGTTCTGATTTTGTTCTGTCTCTGTCTAGGAACACCCTCTTGTACTCTTCCGAGTATTTCAATCGTGGTTTCT
>NC_091355.1:5172043-5177043 GCF_038502225.1 Cherax quadricarinatus
GTAGGTCAAGATGTAGGTCAAGATGTAGGTCAAGATGTAGGTCAAGATGTAGGTTAAGATGTAGGTCAAGATGTAGGTCAAGATGTAGGTCAAGATGTAGGTCAAGATGTAGGTCAAGATGTAGGTCAAGATGTAGGTCAAGATGTAGGTCAAGATGTAGGTCAAGATGTAGGTCAAGATGTAGGTCAAGATGTAGGTCAACATGTAGGTCAACATGTAGGTCAAGATGTAGGTCAACATGTAGGTCAAGATGTAGGTCAAGATGTAGGTCAAGATGTAGGTCAAGATGTAGGTCAAGATGTAGGTCAACATGTAGGTCAACATGTAGGTCAACATGTAGGTCAAGATGTAGGTCAAGATGTAGGTCAAGATGTAGGTCAAGATGTAGGTCAAGATGTAGGTCAAGATGTAGGACAAGCTGTGGGTGGGTTGTTACCTGTGTGGGTGGGTTGAGTTTGTTTGTGGGTTGTTGCGTGTGTGAGTGGGCTGTTAAGTGTGTGGGTGGGTTGTTGCGTGTGTGGGTGGGTTGTTGAGTGTGTGGGTGGGTTGTTGAGTGTGTGGGTGGGTTATTACGTGTGTGGGTGGGTTGTTACGTTTGTAGGTGGTTTGTTACGTGTGTGGGTGGGTTGTTGAGTTTGTTTGTGGGTTGTTGTGTGTGTGAGTGGGTTGTTGAGTGTGTGAGTGGGTTGTTGTGTGTGTGAGTGGGTTGTTGAGTGTGTGGGTGGGTTGTTGCGTGTGTGGGTGGGTTGTTACGTGTGTGGGTGGGTTGTTGTGTGTGTGAGTGGGTTGTTGAGTGTGTGGGTGGGTTGTTGCGTGTGTGAGTGGGTTGTTGAGTGTGTGGGTGGGTTGTTACGTGTGTGCGTGGGTTGTTGCGTGTGTGAGTGGGTTGTTGCGTGTGTGGGTGGGTTGTTACGTGTGTGGGTGGGTTGTTGCGTGTGTAGGTGGTTTGTTAAGTGTGTGGGTGGGTTGTTGCGTGTGTAGGTGGGTTGTTGAGTGTGTGGGTGGGTTGTTGCATGGGTGGTAGAGTGGGTGGGTGTGTTAGATACTTACATAATTCTATATCACTCACAAATCCTCCTAAACTACCTTAATATACCAACCCTGATTTAGTTTAAACCAATCACACTGTATTAAGCCTTAACAAATAAAGTTGAATTAAACTCTATTGTTAATGAATCTGAGTAAGCTGAAAAATGAAATAAATATATATATATATATATATATATATATATATATATATATATATATATATATATATATATATATATATATATATATATATATATATATATATATATGCAAAACAACCACTCTGACAGAATAGAGAAATTCCAAGCGCTGTCGTCACTACTCACATTATCAAGTGATAATGTGAGTAGTCACGAAAGCGCTTGGAATTTCTCTATTCTTTCAGAGTGGTTGTTTTGCATATTCTGAAATCACCTGTTTACTGTGATCTTATTGCATATATATATATATATATATATATATATATATATATATATATATATATATATATATACACACACACACACAACCACAGGGCAAGACGAATAGCTGTAGGCCTTTCGTGTTGCAATCAACACATCATCAGGAGTTTGTAAAGTTACAGAAATGAGTAAGAAATCTTAGAAGGTTCGTTCAAAGGGACGCTTACCAAGCGTCCCTTGTAGAGCGTATAAATTAGAAAGGAGTGAGTGGAGACAAATGGGTTTTGTGACTTGACGTGCTGTTGGAGTGTGAGTAGGGTAATATTCACTAACTTCTACGTAACTACCCTCCACATAACTACCCTCTACATAACTACTCTTTACATAACTACAATCTACATAATTATCCCCCCCACATATCTCCCCTCCACATAACTACCGACCCCATAACTACCCTCCACGTAACCACCCCACACAACTACCCCCACATAACTACCCTCCACGTAACCACCCCCACATAACCACCCCCCACATAACTACCCTCCACATAACCACCCCCACATAACTACCCTCCACATAACCACCCCCACATAACTACCCTCCACGTAACCATCCCCACATAACCACCCCCACATAACTACCCTCCACGTAACCACCCCACATAACTACCCTCCACGTAACCACCCCAACATAACTACCCTCCACATAACTACCCTCCACGTAACCACCTTCCACATAACTACCCTCCACGTAACCACCCCCACATAACTACCCTCTACATAACCACCCTCACATAATTACCCTCCACATAACTACCCTCCACATAACCACCCCACATAACTACCCTCCACGTAACCACCCCACATAACTCCCCTCCACATAACTACCGCCCACATAACTACCCTCCACGTAACCACCTCTACATAACTACCCTCCACATAACTACCATTCACATAACTACCCTCCACGTAACCACCCCACATAACTCCCCTCCACGTAACCACCTCCTACATTACCCTCCACATAACCACCCCACATAACTATCCTCCACATAACTACCCTTCACATAACTACCCCACATAACTACCCTCCACATAAATACCCTCCACGTAACCACCCCCACATAACTACCCACACATAACTACCCTCCACGTAACCACCCCCACATAACCACCCCACATAACTACCCTCCACATAACCACCCCCACATAACCACCCCCACATAGCTATCCTCCACATAAGTACCCTCCACATAACTACCCTCCACATAACCACCCCACATAACTACCCTCCACATAACTACCCTTCACATAACTACCCCACATAACTACCCTCCACATAAATACCCTCCACGTAACCACCCCCACATAACCAACCCCACATAACTACCCTCCACATAACCACCCCACATAACTACTCCACATAACTACCCTCCACATAACCACCCCACATAACTACTCGACATAACTACCCTCCACATAACTACCCTCCACATAACTACCCTCCACATAACTACCCTCCACATAACTACCCTCCACATAACTACTCTCCACATAACTACCCTCCACATAACTACCCTCCACATAACTACCCTCCACATAACTGCCCTCCACATAACTACCCTCCACATAACTACCCTCCACATAACTACCCTCCACATAACTACCCTCCACATAACTACTCTCCACCAGAAAATACTTGAAAATCCCCTAGAATTGCACATTGCAATAATGCAAGATATAAAAGCCACTTGTGTCTTAACAACCCTCACCCACATGAACATTTAGCCTGCCATTTTTAGATCCACTTTTCTCCTGAGACTGAAAAGACACCAAAGAGAGAGAGAGAGAGAGAGAGAGAGAGAGAGAGAGAGAGAGGGAGGGAGAAAATTAGCATGCGCTACAGAAAGCAAGTACTCAGCCCCCCAAAATTTAAAAAAAATGTATATATATGTATATATTTTTGCATATATTTTCAAGAGAGTGACAGGTGTGACTCGAGGCTCTCTCACCTTACTGGAACCCTGCCTTCACATCCACAACTTCTTTTAATAGTCTTGATGACTGTCACAGTATGAACAATGACTTTTTTCCACCTCAGGAATCTCTCTCTCTCTCTCTCTCTCTCTCTCTCTCTCTCTATATATATATATATATATATATATATATATATATATATATATATATATATATATATATATATATATATATATATATATATATATATATATATATATATATATATATATATATATATATATATATATATATATATATATATATATATATATATATGTATATATTAATCGCTGGGTTCTAGCTAGGAATTCAGTTCATTAAAAGAAATCTAGTGTCATTTGTTTCGAAACACAGCTGTCTGTTTTACCTCATTGATGCACTTTTTTAATTAATAAATAATTGAATAATTGTCCTGAGCGGATAAATCTGTTTCGCTTATTCAGCATAAGTTACCTCTACACTAGACTGAAGAAGAATATTGCACGGGCGAAACGTCTCAGTAGTTGAGAAAGGTTGCGTGTGTTATATCCCTGACAGTAGCCTGGGTTGGTTGCCACACTCGTGTGTTACCCTCAGATCCATCAGGGGATTCAGATTAATTTGCTCAGACGTAGTATTACTGGTTGGTAATACTGCGTCGTGGTTGCTTATGCAAGGGTTTTGCTGATTGGCTGCTCCTGCTGCTCTGTGTCGTGTCTTACAGCGGAGCTGATTGGCTGGTGGCATGCCTGTGTTAGTCCATTTGTAAGACTGCCTCTGATTAGCTGGTGGAATACTCGTGAGTTGTTATCATTAGTAAGATGGCCACTGATTGGCTGGTGGTATACTCGTGCTTCGAGATAATTAGTTACATGACCGCTGATTGGCTAATAGGGGTACTAGTGTTTGTTCGCAAGGGAAAGATTAACGTTGATTGGTTATCGTTAGGAGGATTAAAGTATTTGGCACTTGATTGGTTATTAGCGACGCTAATAACCAATCAAATGTATCTAGGTGTGATGTATCACATGTCCCGTAGCTGGGTTGGTAGCGCACTCAGCTCACACATTCAGCTCGATCCCCGATAGGGGTGGAAACATTAGGACATGTTCCCTTAAGACACCTGCTGTCCCTGTTCACCTAGCAGTAAGTAGGTACCTGGGTGTTAGTGGACTAGTGTGGCTCGCATCCTGCGGATAAAAATAACCTATTTTTTCCCGAAATGTTCTACATAACATTGGACTTTCGTATAGTATGTCACTGGTGTCAGCTATGGTCTGTATAAGTTGTACCATATACTTAGAAATAAAGACTATTATTATTATTATTATTATTATTATTATTATTATTATTATTATTATTATTATTATTATTATTATTATTATTATTCATGCAACACTTTGGAATCTTTATTAAGGAAACGACTTTTTCCACCTTTCTTCTTTGTATTGGACTGAAGAAGTAACTGGTGGGCGAAACGTCTCCTCATTAACGATTCCCAAATATTGCACAAGCGTCTCATTCTTCAACTTGTTGGTTTTCTAAATCATTTATCACAAGTGTTGATAGAACA
>NC_091355.1:5182043-5184543 GCF_038502225.1 Cherax quadricarinatus
TAAAGTCGTGATCTTGATATTAATAAAGTCGTGATCTTGATATTGATAAAGTTGTGATCTTGATAAAGTCGTGATTTTTATATTAATAAAGTCGTGATCTTGATATTGATAAAGTCGTGATCTTGATATTGATAAAGTCGTGATCTTGATATTAATAAAGTCGTGATCTTGATATTAATAACGTCGTGATCTTGATATTGATAAAGTCGTGATCTTGATATTAATAAAGTCGTGATCTTGATATTAATAGCGTCGTGATCTTGATATCAATAAAGCCTCAAACACGAGACATTCAAGTGCGTTTGAAATTCAGAAGAGTGCGTTAAAACGCAGGAAGATGCTTTAGAAATGCAGACAGATGTCTAACATAAATGTCTAACAAGATAGATGTCTGACATAGAAAGGTGCGACAAGGTGCGTTAAGACAAGAGAGGTGCGTTAGAGAGGTAGAACTAAGAAATGTGCGTGAGAAAGAATGTGAGAGAGCAGTGTGAGGCAGAAAGCTGTCTCAAGTCTTAATAAAAATAAGATTAGAAAGGTGGAAAGATATATGGGGTAGGCGGAAAGGGAGAGAAAACACGGAAAGATGCAACAAAACGTAAAAAAAAACGCAGAATGATGCAACAAAACGCAGAAAGATACACGTGGAAAGGCAGGGGAGGTAAAAAACTAAAAAAAAAGCGGAAAGGTGGAAGGAAAAAATGCAGAAAGACTGGAGAAAATAAGGAAACAGTGCGACAGGCGGAAGTGTGCGTGAGAAGATCTCCTTAATTTAAATATATTGAAGTAAGCCGGGAGAAAAGATTTCTTCTTCTTTCTTTGTTTTCTTCTTTCTTCTTTTTGTTGGTGGTTTTTCTTCTTGTTTTTTATCATCTTCTTCTTCCTCTTCTTTCTTCTACTACGACTACTGCTATTCTTACCACTACTACTGCCACTAATACTATTACTACTACTAATAGTAATAGCAATAGTAATAATAATAATAATAATAATAATAATAATAATAATAATAATAATAATAATAATAATGATAATAATAATAATAATAATAATAATAATAATAATAATAATAATAATAATAATAATAATAATAATAATAATAATAATAATAATGATAATGATAATAATAATAATAATAATAATAATAATAATAATAATAATAATAATAATAATAATAATAATAATAATAATAATAATAATAATAACATTATTATTATTATTATTATACGAATGTTTTAATAATTTCTTCTGCTTCTTCTTCTTCTTCTTCTTCTTCTTCTTCTTCTTCTTCTTCTTCCTCTTCTTCTCTTTCTTCTTCTCCTCCTCCGCCTCTTTTCCTCTCCCTTTATTATCAGTAATTTAGTGTCAATTTTCCTAATACGTTTTTTTTTTACCAAAGTTGGGAAATATTTCACAAACTTTTTTGATTTCCCAAATTACGTTTTTCTTATTCCCCTCGACTATTTTGTTTTATGTGGCGCTGACCGTCGTGAGGGGAGCTTGACGAAGAAGGAAGAGGGGAGGGAAGAGGGGAGGGAAGAGGAGACAGACGAGAGGAGGGGGTGAAAGGATTTCAACAGGTTTGAGGTAGTGGGAGGTGGGGGAGGGGAAGACGGGTGTTCTATCAGCAGGTAGCAAACGCTGTATAATCATAGGTAGGGGAGGGGAGGTGGGGAGTGAGGGGAAGGTGGGGAAGGGCTTAGTGGGAAGGGGAGATTATAGCTTCAGGTGAAAAATTTGGCGAGGGTTTTTTTTTCCCTTCCCTCCCCTCTCACTTATTCCCCCTCCCACTTATTCCCCCTTCCTACTTATTCCCCCTTCTTCCTATTCCCCCTTTCACCTCTCCCACTCTCCCTTGACCCACTCCCAGCAAATTCCTCCACTTCCCCCCCTCCAGTTCTTCCCCTCTCCCCCCTCTACCATTCTTCCCCTCAGTCGTGTGCCACCTCCTTCCCCTCCCTCCTTCCCCACCCACCATCCCCACCCCAAACACACAAGCACGCAAGGGACCCTCAACCACGGCCACCAGAGCAGTTACCTTCACACCTGCAACACGCATACACGCATGCACGCACTAACCACGAACTTAAAGTCCTCACTGTTGTAGCTACCTCCTCAGCGCCTCTTCACGTACTCTAGGTTAGAGAGTACGTACATAAGGACTTAGATCTTACTGGGGCAACTTACTGCGTACCGTAAACAACTGAATAGGTCCTAAACTTGCTTAAGTGTTCGTTAGAAAACTTGCCGAAATGGATTAAACGAAACTGTATTATGCCACTTCGGATAAAGGAGCATAAGAGAACTAGCCAATGAGCATCGACCTTCTTTCCTCATGTGTGTATGACTTTATAAGAAGTCAACAGTGATTGGTTAGTGGTTGGAACGTTCCAGCCAATGTGATTCGACCTTCTGGCCTCGTCCATATGTTCCTGTAAGTCAGAAATAGAGTATTGACTTGGTGACTCGTAAACATTGTAAACACAACGTTGTAAACACA
>NC_091355.1:5194543-5219543 GCF_038502225.1 Cherax quadricarinatus
TAAATCTTGTTAAACTCCCACTGCTGTGAATCTTGTTAAACTTCCCCTGCTGTAAATCTTGTTAAACTCCCACTACTGTGAATTTTGTTAAACTCCCACTGCTGTGAATCTTGTTAAACTCCCACTGCTGTGAATCTTGTTAAACTCCCACTGCTGTGAATCTTGTTAAACTCCCACTGCTGTGAATCTTGTTAAACTCCCACTGCTGTGAATCTTGTTAAACTCCCACTGCTGTGAATCTTGTTAAACTCCCACTGCTGTGAATCTTGTTAAACTCCCACTGCTGTGAATCTTGTTAAACTCCCACTGCTGTGAATCTTGTTCAACTCCCACTGCTGTGAATCTTGTTAAACTCGCACTGCTGTGATTCTTGTTAAACTCCCACTGCTGTGAATCTTGTTAAACTTCCCCTGTTGTAAATCTTGTTAAACTCTCACTGCTGTGAATCTTGTTAAACTCCCACTGCTGTGAATCTTGATCTTGTTAAACTCCCACTGCTGTGAATCTTGTTAAACTCACACTGCTGTGAATCTTGTTAAACTCCCACTGCTGTGAATCTTGTTAAACTCCCACTGCTGTGAATCTTGTTAAACTCACACTGCTGTGAATCTTGTTAAACTCCCACTGCTGTGAATCTTGTTAAACTCCCACTGCTGTGAATCTTGTTAGACTCCCACTGCTGTGAATCTTGTTAAACTCCCACTGCTGTGAATCTTGTTAAACTCCCACTACTGTGAATCTTGTTAAACTCCCACTGCTGTGAATCTTGTTAAACTCCCACTGCTGTGCATCTTGTTAAACTCCCACTGCTGTGAATCTTGTTAAACTCCCACTGCTGTGAATCTTGTTAAACTCTCACTGCTGTGAATCTTGTTAAACTTCCACTGCTGTGAATTTTGTTAAACTCCCACTGCTGTGAATTTTGTTAAACTCTCACTGCTGTGAATTTTGTTAAACTCCCACTGCTGTGAATTTTGTTAAACTCCCACTGCTGTGAATTTTGTTAAACTCCCACTGCTGTGAATTTTGTTAAACTCCCACTGCTGTGAATTTTGTTAAACTCCCACTGCTGTGAATTTTGTTAAACTCCCACTGCTGTGAATTTTGTTAAACTCCCACTGCTGTGAATCTTGTTAAACTCCCACTGCTGTGAATTTTGTTAAACTCCCACTGCTGTGAATTTTGTTAAAATTCCGCTGCTGTGAATTTTGTTAAACTCCCACTGCTGTGAATTTTGCTAGTCTCCCACTGTTGTGAATTTTGTTAAACTCCCACTACTGCGAATCTTGTTAAAATTCCACTGCTTTGAATTTTGTTAAACTCCCACTGCTGTGAATTTTGTTAAACTCCCACTGTTGTGAATTTTGTTAAACTCCCACTGCTGTGAATTTTATTAAACTCCCACTACTGTGAATCTTGTTAAAATTCCACTGCTGTGAATTTTGTTAAACTCTTACTGCTGTTAATCTTGTTAAAATTCCACTACTGCGAATCTTGTTAGATTCCACTGCTGTGAATCTTGTTAGATTCCACTGCTGTGAATCATGTTAGACTCCACTGCTGTGAATCTTGTTAGATTCCACTGCTGTGAATCTTGCTAGATTCCACTGTTGTGAATCTTGTTAGATTCCACTGCTGTGAATCTTGTTAGATTACACTGCTGTGAATCTTGTTAGATACCACTGCTGTGAATCTTGTTAGATTCCACTGCTGTGAGTCTTGTTAGATTCCACTGCTGTGAATCTTGTTAGATACCACTGCTGTGAATCTTGTTAGATACCACTGCTGTGAATCTTGTTAGATTCCACTGCTGTGAATCTTGTTAGATTCCACTGCTATGAATCTTGTTAGATACCACTGCTGTGAATCTTGTTAGATACCACTTCTGTGAATCTTGTTAGATTCCACTGCTGTGAATCTTGTTAGATTCCACTGCTGTGAATCTTGTTAGATTCCACTGCTGTGAATCTTGTTAAATCCCACTGCTGTGAATCTTGTTAGATTCCACTGTTGTGAATCTTGTTAGATACCACTGCTGTGAATCTTGTTAGATTACACTGCTGTGAATCTTGTTAGATCCCACTGCTCTGAATCTTGTTAGATACCACTGTTGTGAATCTTGTTAGATTCCACTGCTGTGAATCTTGTTAGATTCCACTGCTGTGAATCTTGTTAGATTCCACTGCTGTGAATCTTGTTAGATATCACTGTTGTGAATCTTGTTAGATACCACTGTTGTGAATCTTGTTAGATTCCACTGCTGTGAATCTTGTTAGATTCTACTGCTGTGAGTCTTGTTAGATTGCACTGCTGTGAATCTTGTTAGATTACACTGTTGTGAATCTTGTTAGATACCACTGCTGTGAATCTTGTTAGATTACACTGCTGTGAATCTTGTTAGATACCACTGCTGTGAATCTTGTTAGATACCACTGCTGTGAATCTTGTTAGATCCCACTGTTGTGAATTTTGTTAGATACCACTGTTGTGAATCTTGTTAGATTCCACTGCTGTGAATCTTGTTAGATTCCACTGCTGTGAATCTTGTTAGATTCCACTGCTGTGAATCTTGTTAGATTGCACTGCTGTGAATCTTGTTAGATACCACTGCTGTGAATCTTGTAAGATACCACTGCTGTGAATCTTGTTAGATACCACTGCTGTGAATCTTGTTAGATACCACTGTTGTGAATCTTTTAAGATTACATAAACATTCACTTGATTTTTTTTGGCTTAAAATACACCAAGAACACGAAACCAAATCAGTGTGTGTTCGGTTTCAATTATTTTTTTTTTTCAGTGTTTTCTTCTAGTGTTCATGTGTGTGAAATTTGCGTCAGAAAATTGAAATCTGCTTAATCCTCCTTCCTCAAATTTATTCAAAATTCCCCTAAGTATGTCGAAAATACACCGGGAATACAGAAATGATATGTCAGATTTCGAAGCAAAAGTGTTAATTAAGGTGAAAATTGCATAATTCTTCCTGAAAAAAATTGCAAAAAATTTCTGATTTTTTTTTCTATTTTTGTATGAAGGACGATTTATCTGATTTGTGAATCAGGTAACTCGGTGTCATCTGATCTCCAGCCTCCACGCCATGACGCGGTGAGTAGTCACTGATAAGCAAAGGTTCACGCATAATAATCACCCTATAATTCATAAATATTGGTTCATGTATATAATTCCTCAATTATCACCCTATAATTCATAAATATTGGTTCATGTATATAATTCCTCAATTATCACCCTATAATTCATAAATATTGGTTCATGTATATAATTCCTCAATTATCACCCTATAATTCATAAATATTGGTTCATGTATATAATTCCTCAATTATCACCCTATAATTCATAAATATTGGTTCATGTATATAATTCCAAAATTATCATCCTATAATTCATAAATATTGATTCACGTATATAATTTATCAATTATCACCCTATAATTGATAGGCAGTGGTTCACGTATATAATTCCTCGATTATCTATAATTCATAAATATTGGTTCACATATATAATTCATCATTTATCACCCTATAATTGATAGGCAGTGGTTCACCTATATAATTCCTCAATTATCACCCTTTAATTCATAAATATTGGTTCACGTATATAATTCATCAATTATCACCCTATAATTGATAAGCAATGCCTCACGCACATAATTACTCACGTATATAATTCCTTTATTATCCCCAATAATCTTCATTAATCATTGAAATAATTGTACTCTATAAACGCCACTGTTATTAAGCCTTACTATAACTCTCTCTAATTACACGTTTTGCTTAGTTAGCTCATTTAATTAGAATAAAGTCACAATACCGTGGCTGGAACAATGGAACAATTCTCGCCTGAACTGTAGGTGGGAACAAGACGATGTTTCGCGCGATCCTGGACCATCATCAGGACTCTAGTGACTTGAAGATAGTCCAAGATCGACCGAAACGTCGTATGCTCTCTCCCAAATTATCAGTAGTTATTCTCCTGAATTATCAGTTAAATTATCAAGTTCCTTTATAATCCATTTGTTAACTTATTCTGCGAATTATCTTCAATATTCTCTTATTAATATAATTCTAATTAAAATTTGCCTCTGCAGTACCTTCTATTAATAATAATAATAATAATAATAATAATAATAATAATAATAATAATAATAATAATAATAATAATAATAATAATAATAATAATAACAATAATTAGTAATAGTAATTCGTATTATTACTAATAATAATCATCAATAACAATTTGTATTATTAGTAATAATAATTAATAATTATTACCATAAAAAATTAAGGCAAACTTAAATCATAATTTATTCCATGGCAATAATAGTGTTTAAGTTGCACAGATGTTTATTCTTGCACGAATATTTATGTGGCACAAATGTTTGCTACACAGATGCACATGTTGCACAAAATGTTTATATTGCACAAATATTTAAGTTGCAAAAAACTATTGATATTCAAAGTTATCAATATCATAAATTGCAACTTGGAAAAAAAATATATATTTCACGATATATATATATATATATATATATGTATATATATATATGTATATATATATATATATATATATGTATATATATATATATTTATATATATATATATATATTTATATATATATATATGTCTATATAGATATATTTTTTTTTTTTTATGATCACACCGGCCGATTCCCACCAAGGCAGGGTGGCCCGAAAAAGAAAAACTTTCACCATCATTCACTCCATCACTGTCTTGCCAGAAGGGTGCTTTACACTACAGTTTTTAAACTGCAACATTAACACCCCCTCCTTCAGAGTGCAGGCACTGTACTTCCCATCTCCAGGACTCAAGTCCGGCCTGCCGGTTTCCCTGAATCCCTTCATAAATGTTACTTTGCTCACACTCCAACAGCACGTCAAGTATTAAAAACCATTTGTCTCCATTCACTCCTATCAAACACGCTCACGCATGCCTGCTGGAAGTCCAAGCCCCTCGCACACAAAACCTCCTTTACCCCCTCCCTCCAACCCTTCCTAGGCCGACCCCTACCCCGCCTTCCTTCCACTACAGACTGATACACTCTTGAAGTCATTCTGTTTCGCTCCATTCTCTCTACATGTCCGAATCACCTCAACAACCCTTCCTCAGCCCTCTGGACAACAGTTTTGGTAATCCCGCACCTCCTCCTAACTTCCAAACTACGAATTCTCTGCATTATATTCACACCACACATTGCCCTCAGACATGACATCTCCACTGCCTCCAGCCTTCTCCTCGCTGCAACATTCATCACCCACGCTTCACACCCATATAAGAGCGTTGGTAAAACTATACTCTCATACATTCCCCTCTTTGCCTCCAAGGACAAAGTTCTTTGTCTCCACAGACTCCTAAGTGCACCACTCACTCTTTTTCCCTCATCAATTCTATGATTCACCTCATCTTTCATAGACCCATCCGCTGACACGTCCACTCCCAAATATCTGAATACGTTCACCTCCTCCATACTCTCTCCCTCCAATCTGATATTCAATCTTTCATCACCTAATCTTTTTGTTATCCTCATAACCTTACTCTTTCCTGTATTCACCTTTAATTTTCTTCTTTTGCACACCCTACCAAATTCATCCACCAATCTCTGCAACTTCTCTTAGAATCTCCCAAGAGCACAGTGTCATCAGCAAAGAGCAGCTGTGACAACTCCCACTTTGTGTGTGATTCTTTATCTTTTAACTCCACGCCTCTTGCCAAGACCCTCGCATTTACTTCTCTTACAACCCCATCTATAAATATATTAAACAACCACGGTGACATCACACATCCTTGTCTAAGGCCTACTTTTACTGGGAAAAATTTTCCCTCTTTCCTACATACTCTAACTTGAGCCTCACTATCCTCGTAAAAACTCTTCACTGCTTTCAGTAACCTACCTCCTACACCATACACTTGCAACATCTGCCACATTGCCCCCCTATCCACCCTGTCATACGCCTTTTCCAAATCCATAAATGCCACAAAGACCTCTTTAGCCTTATCTAAATACTGTTCACTTATATGTTTCACTGTAAACACCTGGTCCACACACCCCCTACCTTTCCTAAAGCCTCCTTGTTCATCTGCTATCCTATTCTCCGTCTTACTCTTAATTCTTTCAATTATAACTCTACCATACACTTTACCAGGTACACTCAACAGACTTATCCCCCTATAATTTTTGCACTCTCTTTTATCCCCTTTGCCTTTATACAAAGGAACTATGCATGCTCTCTGCCAATCCCTAGGTACCTTACCCTCTTCCATACATTTATTAAATAATTGCACCAACCACTCCAAAACTATATCCCCACCTGCTTTTAACATTTCTATCTTTATCCCATCAATCCCGGCTGCCTTACCCCCTTTCATTTTACCTACTGCCTCACGAACTTCCCCCACACTCACAACTGGCTCTTCCTCACTCCTACAAGATGTTATTCCTCCTTGCCCTATACACGAAATCACAGCTTCCCTATCTTCATCAACATTTAACAATTCCTCAAAATATTCCCTCCATCTTCCCAATACCTCTAACTCTCCATTTAATAACTCTCCTCTCCTATTTTTAACTGACAAATCCATTTGTTCTCTAGGCTTTCTTAACTTGTTAATCTCACTCCAAAACTTTTTCTTATTTTCAACAAAATTTGTTGATAACATCTCACCCACTCTCTCATTTGCTCTCTTTTTACATTGCTTCACCACTCTCTTAACTTCTCTCTTTTTCTCCATATACTCTTCCCTCCTTGCATCACTTCTACTTTGTAAAAACTTCTCATATGCTAACTTTTTCTCCCTTACTACTCTCTTTACATCATCATTCCACCAATCGCTCCTCTTCCCTCCTGCACCCACTTTCCTGTAACCACAAACTTCTGCTGAACACTCTAACACTACATTTTTAAACCTACCCCATACCTCTTCGACCCCATTGCCTATGCTCTCATTAGCCCATCTATCCTCCAATAGCTGTTTATATCTTACCCTAACTGCCTCCTCTTTTAGTTTATAAACCTTCACCTCTCTCTTCCCTGATGCTTCTATTCTCCTTGTATCCCATCTACCTTTTACTCTCAGTGTAGCTACAACTAGAAAGTGATCTGATATATCTGTGGCCCCTCTATAAACATGTACATCCTGAAGTCTACTCAACAGTCTTTTATCTACCAATACATAATCCAACAAACTACTGTCATTTCGCCCTACATCATATCGTGTATACTTATTTATCCTCTTTTTCTTAAAATATGTATTACCTATAACTAAACCCCTTTCTATACAAAGTTCAATCAAAGGGCTCCCATTATCATTTACACCTGGCACCCCAAACTTACCTACCACACCCTCTCTAAAAGTTTCTCCTACTTTAGCATTCAAGTCCCCTACCACAATTACTCTCTCACTTGGTTCAAAGGCTCCTATACATTCACTTAACATCTCCCAAAATCTCTCTCTCTCCTCTGCATTCCTCTCTTCTCCAGGTGCATACACGCTTATTATGACCCACTTCTCGCATCCAACCTTTACTTTAATCCACATAATTCTTGAATTTACACATTCATATTCTCTTTTCTCCTTCCATAACTGATCATTTAACATTACTGCTACCCCTTCCTTTGCTCTAACTCTCTCAGATACTCCAGATTTAATCCCATTTATTTCCCCCCACTGAAACTCTCCTACCCCCTTCAGCTTTGTTTCGCTTAGGGCCAGGACATCCAACTTCTTTTCATTCATAACATCAGCAATCATCTGTTTCTTGTCATCCGCACTACATCCACGCACATTTAAGCAACCCAGTTTTATAAAGTTTTTCTTCTTCTCTTTTTTAGTAATTGTATACAGGAGAAGGGGTTACTAGCCCATTGCTCCCGGCATTTTAGTCGCCTCATACGACACGCATGGCTTACGGAGGAAAGATTCTTTTCCACTTCCCCATGGACAATAGAAGAAATAAAAAAGAACAAGAGCTATTTAGAAAAAGGAGAAAAACCTAGATGTATGTATATATATATATGCATGTGCGTGTCTGTGAAGTGTGACCAAAGTGTAAGTAGGAGTAGCAAGATATCCCTGTTATCTTAGCGTGTTTATGAGACAGAAAAAGAAACCAGCAATCCTACCATCATGCAAAACAGTTACAGGTTTTTGTTTCACAGTCATCTGGCAGGACGGTAGTACTTCCCTGGGTGGTTGCTGTCTACCAACCTACTACCTATATATATATATATATATATATATATATATATATATATATATATATATATATATATAAATTGCAAGTTCCCATACTTTATGATTTATATTTCAATTTCTGTGCTATTATTGACTACTAATATAATTGGGACGTCCGAAGGTAATCGCAGCATCCGTAACCTTAATCTCTCTCCCTCGGTGATATTACATTCTCTGTGGAGATTGATTGATGTTCAGGGATGTGTAGTCACAGTCCCTTGTATTGTATGTCTGTAACTGTGTGTAATGTTGAGTGAGGAACACTCTGTTGGTTATTGGTCTTATATTCTCTGTTTCGTATCCTCTTTCCTGCTCTGTTTCTCATTTTTTTTTATCCCTTTGTCTATTCCTCCATGTCCTCCTCCTCATTCTCCTCGTAATTCTCCTCCTCCTCTTCCTCCTTCTCTTCCTGATTTGTTAAAGTTATCGTACTTCTCTTTTTTTGGTATCCTCTTTCTCTGTCTGTCTGTCTGTCTGTCTGTCTGTCTGTCTGTCTGTCTGTCTGTCTGTCTGTCTGTCTGTCTGTCTGTCTATCTGTCTGTCTGTCTGTCTGTCTCTTTTTTTTTTACACAGGGTTTGACAAGGCTAAGGATCCCTAGCTTTATTGACAAGCTATTTACAGGTTAAGAATTCCTAACTTTATTGGCAAGCTAAGAGCTGTTACCTACATCAGCTCATTTGAAAGCATTTTTATTGTTATGAGACATACAAGTAGGGAACAGGATGAAGTTGGAGCCATCTGTGGGCCAGCATTTTCATTTGATCAACTGACTTCATCTCGTTGACATCATTATGCTGTAAGAATGTGTTCCATACTCGAGTCATCCTGGGTATATATGATCTCAGATGGAGTGATGTTCTGGAGAAGGGTACAGCCAGAGTGAAGTTACTGCTTTCTGGCCGTCTTGTGGCATAAAAGCTTGTTTCACGCTGTCCTCGAAGTGGATCCAAGTGTGGTACTTTGACAATATTGGCCTTGTACATAACAGTAAGGCCACCCACATCCCTCCTATGTTGAAGGCTCTGCTGAAATGACAGATCTATCCAGGATTGATCCAGGCGAAAGATGAGACGTCTTGCTCTGTTCTCTACTCTGTCAAGCAGTCGCAGATGAGAGGGGGGGGGCAGTCAAACCAAAAAAGTGGAGCATACTTAAGGTGTGAGCGTACTTGTGCCTCGTACAGAATCTTGCAACCCCTACTGTCAAGCAGATGCGAGATACGGCGAAGTACTGTAAGCTTCCTGGCTGCCTTGTTTGCAAGATTTACAACATGGTTCTTCATGGTCAGTTTGGAGTCAAATTTCACCCCAAGGATATCAACTTCTTCTCCAGGTGCCAACATCCTCCCATTCATCCTTACTACTGCACCAGCATTACCATCATGGTGCCTAGATACGATCATCATTTGCGTTTTCTCAGGTGTAAATGTTACTTGCCATCTATTTTCCCCAAGCTGATATAGCTCTCAGCTGGTGATTGATGTAGCTTAGAGCAGCTGGCATTTCTTCTCTTGGATAAGTGAATGTCAGTGTACAGTCGTCTGCATATGCATGTGATTCTGGGATGAGATGAAGAAGGTCGTTGAAGTAGACATTCCATAACAATGGTCCCAGCACGCTTCCTTGTGGAACACTTGCCCCAATAGGATGTCTTGCTAATTCCGTTCCATGGAGAACTACCCTTAGAGATCTATCATGAAGGTAATCACTAAGGAGACATAGCGTAAAGCCTGCAATTCCCAGTGCTTGAAGTTTTGCTAAGAGGCCCTGGTGCCACACCCGGTCGAAAGCGCCAGCAATGTCCAGTGTTACCACACAGCTGACTTTGGATTCATCCAGTAACTGTTGCCATTTAGTGGAGAGGTTTAACAACAGATCAGCAGCAGAGTAACCTTTCCTGAAGCCATATTGACGGTCACAAAGTAGTGAGTGGTAATCAAAAAACTCTGTCATTTGTCTTGAGATTATTGTCTCAAGGATCTTACCAGTGATTGACAGGAGTGGCACTGGTCTGTAGTTGCTGATTTCTGCTCTGCTCTTCTTTTTGTGAACAGGGACTACATTTGCCTCTTTCCACAGAGAGGGCCATTTACACTGTAGAAGGCAGTGCTGAAAGATGCGAGTTAGAGGTGCTGGTAGCTGGTCTGCACATCTTCTCAGCAATCTTGGGCTCAATTTCTCTGGGCCCACAGCCTTTTCTTGGTCAAGTGATTTAAGAAGGAAATGCACCTCCTCCTGCCTTATTGTCACCACTGACAGTTTTGACACAGTTCTTGCAGCTAGCCAAGGAGGGTCCCTTGCTGGATCAGGAACTTGCATTTTGGTAGCAAAGTGTTCGGCAAAGAGGTCCGCCTTCTCTTGACTACTAGGAGAGGTGGTCCCATCCTGTCGATTTAGAGGTGGAATGAGTTCATCAGGCAGATAACCTTGTCTGTCCTTGACCAGGGACCACCACGTTTTGGAGCCTACCCTACCTGATGCTAGCTTTGTTTTAGTGTCCACCTCCCATTTAGGAATGGCCCACTTTTGAATGTCGCCCATATGCCTACTCTCTGTCTCTCTCTCTCTCTCTCTCTCTCTCTCTCTCTCTCTCTCTCTCTCTCTCTCTCTCTCTCTCTCTCTCTCTCTCTCTCTCTCTCTCTCTCTCTCTCTCTCTCTCTTTTATTTTATCCATTCTTTCTTCTTTTCT
The DNA here is from genome assembly GCF_038502225.1 of Cherax quadricarinatus. Lineage (NCBI taxonomy): Eukaryota > Metazoa > Arthropoda > Malacostraca > Decapoda > Parastacidae > Cherax > Cherax quadricarinatus. The sequence continues at coordinate 5,205,500 of NC_091355.1, forward strand.
TCCTTCTCCTTTTTTAAAAAAAAAAATTATTCATTATCTTCCCCATCTGTTATTCTTTCTTCTTGTTTTCTAGTTTTGTTTTGTATCTTCCTGTTTTCCCTTTCCTCCTCCTCCCCCTCTCCTTCTTCTGGCTTTTATCTTCCTCTTCTTATTTAAGCTTTGTCTCCTGTACATTTTCTCAGTGTCACCTGCTATACCTCCTACTTTTCTTATTCCTTTTGCATTCCTCTACTTTTCTTGGCCCTCTTCTGTGTTCTATTCCATCTCTCTCTCTCTCTCTCTCTCTCTCTCTCTCTCTCTCTCTCTCTCTCTCTCTCTCTCTCTCTCTCTAACTCTATCACACTCTCTCTCTCTCTCTCTCTCTCTCTCTCTCTCTCTCTCTCTCTCTCTCTCTCTCAACGCGAGAAATACATCTCGGCCATTCAATTTGTGTGTCTTGTAGTGTGTGGCACTAAAACTTGAAGATTCTTGGTGAAGTTAAGGTGGAATATGAAGCAAGTTGCGAGGCTCGTCTCTGTGCAGCCAGGGAGTCTGTGTGTGTGGGCAGCTGTGAGTGTCTCTGTGGGCAGCTGTGAGTGTCTGTGTGGGTCTTTGTGGGCAGCAGTGAGTGTCTCTGTGGGCAGCTGTGAGTGTCTGTGTGGGTCTTTGTGGGCAGCTGTGAGTGTCTCTGTGGGCAGCTGTGAGTGTCTCTGTGGGCAGCTGTGAGTGTCTCTGTGGGCAGTTGTGAGTGTCTGTGTGGGTCTTTGTGGGCAGCTGTGAGTGTCTCTGTAGGCAGCTGTGAGTGTCTGTGTGGGTCTTTGTGGGCAGCTGTGAGTGTCTCTGTGGGCAGCTGTGAGTGTCTCTGTGGGCAGCTGTGAGTGTCTCTGTAGGCAGCTGTGAGTGTCTGTGTGGGTCTTTGTGGGCAGCTGTGAGTGTCTCTGTGGGCAGCTGTGAGTGTCTCTGTGGGCAGCTGTGAGTGTCACGTACTCTGAGGCAACGCCACACTCTTTGTAGTCTTGCAGGACGTAGTTTGTAGTCTTGCACGACGTAGTTTGTAGTCTTACACGACGTAGTTTGTAGTCTTACACGACGTAGTTTGTAGTCTTGCACGACGTAGTTTGTAGTCTTACACGACGTAGTTTGTAGTCTTGCACGACGTAGTTTGTAGTCTTGCACGACGTAGTATGTAGTCTTACACGACGTACTTTGTAGTCTTGCACGACGTAGTATGTAGTCTTACACGACGTAGTTTGTAGTCTTGCACGACGTAGTTTGTAGTCTTGCACGACGTAGTTTGTAGTCTTGCACGACGTAGTTTGTAGTCTTGCACGACGTAGTTTGTAGTCTTACACGACGTAGTTTGTAGTCTTGCACGACGTAGTTTGTAGTCTTACACGACGTAGTTTGTAGTCTTGCACGACGTAGTTTGTAGTCTTGCACGACGTAGTTTGTAGTCTTGCACGACGTAGTTTGTAGTCTTACACGACGTAGTTTGTAGTCTTACACGACGTAGTTTGTAGTCTTACACGACGTAGTTTGTAGTCTTGCACGACGTAGTTTGTAGTCTTGCACGACGTAGTATGTAGTCTTACACGACGTAGTTTGTAGTCTTGCACGACGTAGTTTGTAGTCTTACACGACGTAGTTTGTAGTCTTGCACGACGTAGTTTGTAGTCTTGCACGACGTAGTTTGTAGTCTTACACGACGTAGTTTGTAGTCTTACACGACGTAGTTTGTAGTCTTGCACGACGTAGTTTGTAGTCTTGCACGACGTAGTTTGTAGTCTTACACGACGTAGTTTGTAGTCTTACACGACGTAGTTTGTAGTCTTGCACGACGTAGTTTGTAGTCTTGCACGACGTAGTTTGTAGTCTTACACGACGTAGTTTGTAGTCTTGCACGACGTAGTTTGTAGTCTTACACGACGTAGTTTGTAGTCTTACACGACGTAGTTTGTAGTCTTGCACGACGTAGTTTGTAGTCTTACACGACGTAGTTTGTAGTCTTGCACGACGTAGTTTGTAGTCTTACACGACGTAGTTTGTAGTCTTGCACGACGTAGTTTGTAGTCTTGCACGACGTAGTTTGTAGTCTTACACGACGTAGTTTGTAGTCTTGCACGACGTAGTTTGTAGTCTTACACGACGTAGTTTGTAGTCTTACACGACGTAGTTTGTAGTCTTACACGACGTAGTTTGTAGTCTTACACGACGTAGTTTGTAGTCTTACACGACGTAGTTTGTAGTCTTGCACGACGTAGTTTGTAGTCTTGCACGACGTAGTTTGTAGTCTTGCACGACGTAGTTTGTAGTCGTGTTGTGTACGAAGTAATGTTTGCTACAGTGGTGAATTTTGTGTGAAAATCACGATCATTTTTACAGTAGTCGTACTTTTATGTAATATTCACCACTATCTTCACTAGTCGTATTTCCACTAGTCATGTCTTCATGTGTTATATTCACAGATATTTCCACTAGAGTAATGTCTTCTTGTGTTGTATTCACAGATATTTCCACTAGAGTCATGTCTTCTTGTGTTGTATTCACAGATATTTCCACTAGAGTCATGTCTTCATGTGTTATATTCACAGATATTTCCACTAGAGTAATGTCTTCTTGTGTTGTATTCACAGATATTTCCACTAAGAGTCATGTCTTCTTGTGTTATATTCACAGATATTTCCACTAAGAGTCATGTCTTCTTGTGTTCTATTCACAGATATTTCCACTAAGAGTCATGTCTTCTTGTGTTATATTCACAGATATTTCCACTAGAGTCATGTCTTCTTGTGTTGTATTCACAGATATTTCCACTAGAGTAATGTCTTCTTGTGTTGTATTCACACATATTTCCACTAAGAGTCATGTCTTCTTGTGTTGTATTCACACATATTTCCACTAAGAGTCATGTCTTCTTGTGTTATATTCACAGATATTTCCACTAAGAGTCATGTCTTCTTGTGTTGTATTCACAGATATTTCCACTAAGATTCATGTCTTCTTGTGTTCTATTCACAGATATTTCCACTAAGAGTCATGTCTTCTTGTGTTATATTCACAGATATTTCAACTAGAGTCATGTCTTCTTGTGTTGTATTCACAGATATTTCCACTACAGTAATGTCTTCTTGTGTTGTATTCACAGATATTTTCACTAGAGTCATGACTTCTTGTGTTATATTCACATATATTTCCACTAGAGTCATGTCTTCTTGTGTTTTTTTTTTTTTTTTTTTTTTTATCACACCGGCCGATTCCCACCAAGGCAGGGTGGCCCGAAAAAGAAAAACTTTCACCATCATTCACTCCATCACTGTCTTGCCAGAAGGGTGCTTTACACTACAGTTTTTAAACTGCAACATTAACACCCCTCCTTCAGAGTGCAGGCTCTGTACTTCCCATCTCCAGGACTCAAGTCCGGCCTGCCGGTTTCCCTGAACCCCTTCATAAATGTTACTTTGCTCACACTCCAACAGCACGTCAAGTATTAAAAACCATTTGTCTCCATTCACTCCTATCAAACACGCTCACGCAGGCCTGCTGGAAGTCCAAGTCCCTAGCACACAAAACCTCCTTTACCCCCTCCCTCCAACCTTTCCTAGGCCGCCCCCTACCCCGCCTTCCTTCCACTACAGACTGATACAGTCTTGAAGTTATTCTGTTTCGCTCCATTCTCTCCACATGTCCGAACCACCTCAACAACCCTTCCTCAGCCCTCTGGACAACAGTTTTGGTAATCCCGCACCTCCTCCTAACTTCCAAACTACGAATTCTCTGCATTATATTCACACCACACATTACTCTCAGACATGACATCTCCACTGCCTCCAGCCTTCTCCTCGCTGCAACATTCATCACCCATGCTTCACACCCATATAAGAGCGTTGGTAAAACTATACTCTCATACATTCCCCTCTTTGCCTCCAAGGACAAAGTTCTTTGTCTCCACAGACTCCTAAGTGCACCACTCACTCTTTTTCCCTCATCAATTCTATGATTCACCTCATCTTTCATAGACCCATCCGCTGACACGTCCACTCCCAGATATCTGAATACATTCACCTCCTCCATACTCTCTCCCTCCAATCTGATATCCAATCTTTCATCACCTAATCTTTTTGTTATCCTCATAACCTTACTCTTTCCTGTATTCACTTTCAATTTTCTTCTTTTGCACACCCTACCAAATTCATCCACCAATCTCTGCAACTTCTCTTCAGAATCTCCCAAGAGCAGAGTGTCATCAGCAAAGAGCAACTGTGACAACTCCCACTTTATGTGTGATTCTTTATCTTTTAACTCCACGCCTCTTGCCAAGACCCTCGCATTTACTTCTCTTACAACCCCATCTATAAATATATTAAACAACCACGGTGACATCACACATCCTTGTCTAAGGCCTACTTTTACTGGGAAATAATTTCCCTCTTTCCTACATACTCTAACTTGAGCCTCACTATCCTCGTAAAAACTCTTCACTGCTTTCAGTAACCTACCTCCTACACCATACACCTGCAACATCTGCCACATTGCCTCCCTATCCACCCTGTCATACGCCTTTTCCAAATCCATAAATGCCACAAAGACCTCTTTAGCCTTATCTAAACACTGTTCACTTATATATTTCACTGTAAACACCTGGTCCACACACCCCCTACCTTTCCTAAAGCCTCCTTGTTCATCTGCTATCCTATTCTCCGTCTTACTCTTAATTCTTTCAATAATAACTCTACCATACACTTTACCAGGTATACTCAACAGACTTATCCCCCTATAATTTTTGCACTCTTTTTTATCCCCTTTGCCTTTATACAAAGGAACTATGCATGCTCTCTGCCAATCCCTAGGTACCTTACCCTCTTCCATACATTTATTAAATAATTGCACCAACCACTCCAAAACTACATCCCCACCTGCTTTTAACATTTCTATCTTTATCCCATCAATCCCGGCTGCCTTACCCCCTTTCATTTTACCTACTGCCTCACGAACTTCCCCCACACTCACAACTGGCTCTTCCTCACTCCTACAAGATGTTGTTCCTCCTTGCCCTATACACGAAATCACAGCTTCCCTATCTTCATCAGCATTTAACAATTCCTCAAAATATTCCCTCCATCTTCCCAATACCTCTAACTCTCCATTTAATAACTCTCCTCTCCTATTTTTAACTGACAAATCCATTTGTTCTCTAGGCTTTCTTAACTTGTTAATCTCACTCCAAAACTTTTTCTTATTTTCAACAAAATTTGTTGATAACATCTCACCCACTCTCTCATTTGCTCTCTTTTTACACTGCTTCACCACTCTCTTAACCTCTCTCTTTTTCTCCATATACTCTTCCCTCCTTGCGTCACTTCTACTTTGTAAAAACTTCTCATAAGCTAACTTTTTCTCCCTTACTACTCTCTTCACATCATCATTCCACCAATCGCTCCTCTTCCCTCCCGCACCCACTTTCCTGTAACCACAAACTTCTGCTGAACACTCTAACACTACATTTTTAAACCTACCCCATACCTCCTCGACCCCATTGCCTATGCTCTCATTAGCCCATCTATCCTCCAATAGCTGTTTATATCTTACCCTAACTGCCTCCTCTTTTAGTTTATAAACCTTCTTGTGTTGTATTCACAGATATTTCCACTAGAGTAATGTCTTCTTGTGTTGTATTCACAGATATTTTCACTAAGAGTCATGTCTTCTTGTGTTGCATTCGCAGATATTTCCACTAAGAGTCATGTCTTCTTGTGTTGCATTCGCAGATATTTCCACTAAGAGTCATGTCTTCTTGTGTTATATTCACAGATATTTCCACTAGAGTCATGTCTTCTTGTGTTGCATTCACAGATATTTCCACTAAGAGTCATGTCTTCTTGTGTTGTATTCACAGATATTTCCACTAGAGTCATGTCTTCTTGTGTTACATTCAAGGCCTCCCTCACTACACATGCCTTGCGACATTTGCCTGACGATTCCCTGGTATCGGTTTTGCAATCAGAGAAATTCATGCGAGGCTTGGAGGAGGAGGATGCTGGCTGAGAGAACTCCTTTGCTGTTAGCGATTGGTGTGTTGTTGTTAAGGATTGGTTGGTTCTTAGGGGTTGGTGTGTTGTTGTTATGGATTGGTTGGTTGTTAGGGGTTGGTGTGTTGTTCTTAGGGATTGGTTGGTTGTTAGGGGTTGGTGTGTTGTTCTTAGGGATTGGTTGGTTGTTAGGGGTTGGTGTGTTGTTGTTAGGGATTGGTTGGTTGTTAGGGGTTGGTGTGTTGTTGTTAGGGATTGGTTGGTTGTTAGGGGTTGGTGTGTTGTTGTTATGGATTGGTTGGTTGCTAGGGGTTGGTGTGTTGTTCTTAGGGATTGGTTGGTTGTTAGGGATTGGTATGCTGTTGTTAGGGATTGGTTGGCTGTTAGGGATTGGTGTTTGGTTGTTAGGGATTCGTTGGTTTTTAGGGATAGGTGTTTTGTTGTTAGAATTAGTGTTTGGTTGTTAGGCATTGGTGTTTGGTTGTTAGGATTGGTGTTTGGTCATTAAAGATTTGTGTTTGGTTGTTAGGGATTGGTTGTTATGGTTGTTAGGCATCTGTGCTTTCCTCATAGGGCGAGAGAATTATAATCAGGTTTAGCCCTAAGCTCGTAAGGGTCTTGCATGTTTGCAGGGGAGGTAAGTGCGAGAGTAGGAATGTGTGAAAGTTACTAGTGAGGGGCAGAGATGTGCGAAGGTTGGGAGGTTACTGTACATGGAGGTTACTGGAAGTGGAGGTTACTGGAGGTGGCGGTTACTGAAGCTAAGGGTTAGTGCAAGAGCAAAATCGAAATCAAGGCCGGTATAATAAGTTAGTTTCGGATTAAAAGTCAAAGAGAGTCTGTGTCAAGAGTGGTACTCTTAGCGAGGTCAGTGTGTGTTTGTTAGTTGGGGCTGTCTAGAAGTCAAAGTGGGTCCTGCTAGTGCACTCTGATAGGCAGGAGAGTCTACTAAAACATGTTGACCTTACAGTCCCCACAGAGTGCTCGCCATTTGTTTCTCCATGTAATATCCGCGAGTGAGTCTCGTGTGTCCAATTTGTAAGCGCAAGTGAGTAGTCTCCCAGACCCAGCAATAACGGGAAGATGTTGGCCAGAATTCTAAACGTGGTTGGATAGAAAATTTTAGAATTATAAGTTAAATATTACGTGAAATTATAAATCATAAACCTTCGACATCACAGCTTCTAATAAACCGCAGCTTCTCTCAGAGAAGCTGCGGCCAGTGACACACCCACACTGCGCTACTCTGAGAAAACTTTCCCTGCTTCAGTTGCTGCCTTGCAACACTGCATAGCTCCTGATGACGCACCGAGAAGTATGAAAGTACTTGAGCTAAAGATTTTCACCCCTCTGTGGCTTGTCCTGCATATATATATATATATATATATATATATATATATATATATATATATATATATATATATATATATATATATATATATATATATATATATATATATATATATATATATATATTGAGCTAGGCAGTATTCAGGCAACCTGTGAGAGAAAAATCTTATAGGAAAATTTCCGGGTCGTGTGTCCTCACTGCCACCTGCACTAAACACGGGTTGTATATTCGTGTCTTGTGTACAGTAGGTGACGTTTATTGCAGCGGTCTTGTATCATCTTGTTTATTGAAGCAGCTCCTGGTCCCGCTGTACCAGCCACCTGCTACACTGCAGGTCAAAGTTATTGTACGAGTATACCTAGATGTATACAGATGGTGTGTATGTTGAATTATATGTATATAGAATTTATTGAATGTATCATTATCTTAATAGCACACAATAAAGACAATGTTGCTCTCTTTATTGACCAAACGTTTCGCTCGCTGAGTAGGCTTCTTTAGTCGAATACAAAGATGACCTAAGTATGTAAACAGAATTTATTGGAAGAATGTATATAAAAAATTTATTAATGGCCTGTTTATAGAACCTTCTGAAAGGATGTATATTTTATATATTGAATATATTATACCTGTGTATATTGAATTTATTTAATGTCTGTATAAAATTCATTGATGTAGTGTGTAATTTTTTTTTAGTTGAGTATATAGAATTTAAGACCTGTCTATATACTTTATTTCGTGGCGTAAATGTTGTGCACATAATTCTTATTTTGGAAATTAGAAGGAGATGAGGAGTTACTAAAAGCATTATTCTAAGGGCTAAGGAGGGATTGTTGAGGTGGTTTGGTCATTTAGAGAGGATGGAGCAAAATAGGATGACTTCGAGAGTGTATAAACCTGTAGTGGAGGGGAAGGGAGGTAGGGGTCGCCCTAGGAAAGGATGGAGGGAGAGGGTAAAGGAGGTTTTGTGTGCAAGGGGCTTGAAATTCCAGCAGGCATGTGTGAGATAGGAGTAGAGACAAATGGTTTTTGGGACTTGAGGAGCTGTTAAAGTGTGAGCAGGGTAATATTTTGTGAAGGAATTCAGGAAAAGAAAGCGGTTAGCCGGACTTAAGCCCTGGAGGAGAGAAGTACAATGTCTACACAATAAAGGAGAAGTTTGGGAGATTTGCTGATTAGAGTGACATGTAAAACATCGTATCTGTGTACCTCTGCAAAGACAGTGATAGTGTGAATGATGGTGAAGTGTTTCTTTCTCGGGTTACCCTGCCATGGTGGGAGACGGCCACCATGTTAAAAATAATATATCAATAATTTTTTTTACGTATTTACATAAATACTACTAATAACAATAATAATAATAACAATAATAATAATAATAATAATAATACTAATAATAATAATAATAATAATAATAATAATAATAATAATAATAAAAATAATAATAATAATAATAATAATAATAATAATAATAATAATAATAATAATAATAATAATAATAATAATAATAATAATAATAATAATAATAATAATAATAATCAAGACCTTTCAACTAGAATCAAACTCTGTGTCTATAATAATCTGGCCCAGGATTAATGAAATAATATTCCCTTCACAAATTATCAATTATTTATACACCGGATAATACCTCTGAATTATCCAACTGTGAGATAAATTAATCCTTTCATCTAGGAATGACCCCCAAATTTATTATTCAATTATCTGTTAAATTATTTATTACTCTTGAATCAACGTGTCCAATAAATGATATATTTTCACAGTGTATTATGAATGAATCATACACTATACATTGATGTGTATGTATATGTGTAGTGTTTATATTCATAGTTAATAATAATGGCGTTTCTGAAATTATTGTTTTGCTATTATTATTATTATTATTATTATTATTATTATTATTATTATTATTATTATTATTATTATTATTATTATTATTATTGCTGTTGTTGCTGTTATTATTATTATTATTATTATTATTATTATTATTATTATTATTATTATTATTATTATTATTGCTGTTGTTGCTGTTATTATTATTATTATTATTATTATTATTATTATTATTATTATTATTATTATTATTATTATTATTATTATTATTATTATTATTGCTGTTGTTGCTGTTATTATTATTATTATTATTATTATTATTATTATTATTATTATTATTATTATTGCTGTTGTTGCTGTTATTATTATTATTATTATTATTATTATTATTATTATTATTATTATTATTATTATTGGTGTTGTTGTTATTGTTGATATTATTATTATTTTTATTATTATTATTATTATTATTATTATTATTATCAATTCCACTTTTATTTAATAAATGTGAATTTATTTAGCCACAATATCAGGTTTGCGTGAAGTTTTCTATTCTTATATTTGTAGTTCTATCTTTCTCTCCCTCTATCTCTGTCTCTCTCTCTATCTATCTATCTAATTATCTATCTATCTATCTATCTGTTCTATCTATCTTTCATTCCTTTCTCTTTATATTCTCTTTTAAAATACCTTTCAATCATTTCCTCACTCTTTCCCCTTCTCTCTCTCTTCCTCTCCCTCTCATTCTTCCTCCCATCTTCATTCCTTCATTATCTCCCTTATCTCCTTGGTTCGCTTTTGGCGTCGCAAAGTCATTAATTCTCGTTGACCCAAAGTGACCTCGAAAGGTCACGTGAAGGAAGAGGTTATTGATGGTTCTCTAAGAGGGGAAAAACAGCCGATAACACTCGTGTGTGCAAACTACCATCCTGGGTTTTTCAAATGCCTTTTAATGCTAAAAATTCTTGAAAACCTTAAAAAAACATTTTTACATATATATATATATATATATATATATATATATATATATATATATATATATATATATATATATATATATATATATATATATATATATATATATATATATATATATATATATATATATATATATATATATATATATATATATAATTCATTAGTCACACTACTTAACCCTGATTTAACGCATCGCAATTCAATATTTATAGTATAAAGGACACTATAAAATAGCCATAACTTAACCCGGATTATCCTGGCCTCAGTAACGCCCCATAAATATCACAATTATCCAATTATTTTTGCAGATACATATATAGAGCTTTAATTAGGCAATTATTTTATTTTTGTAATTATTGAATTATCGCGGAATTAGCGGACTGTTGAACCTCACAATGACAGGTGGTCATTTTATTTTTGTGTTAATAATCCGGGAGAGGGAAAAACTCTGTATTTCGGTGTATTTTTTTCTCTTATGGCGATTTTTTTTAATTTGAATATTTTCTAATATGTTCGATATCTTTTTTTATTAATCTTTATTTTTTTTCTTTCGTTTTATTATATTAAATAAAGTCCTGACAGACAAAACTCTATTTTATTACTTACTAACTAAACTGTATTGTTTATTATATTAAATAAAGTCCTGACAGACAAAACTCTATTTTATTACTTACTAACTAAACTGTATTGTTACTAACGAAATATTACTACTAACGAAATAGACCAGAATGCCACGATCAGGGATACCATGACAGGGGATACAGCGACTAGGGATACCACGACCAGATATTCCATGGCCGAGGATACCATGGCTGGGGATACCACGACCAGGATACCGCGACCAGGAATGCCACGACCAGGGATACCACGACCAGGGATAACTGGACTGGGGATACCGTCCGTTTCTCAGAATTTACGACCTCCAGCTGGTTGAAGAGGAGTCATTCTCTTGACGATACGACCTCATTTTAATGAGAGTTACGACCTTACCCTAAACAAAGAAGCGACCTTTCCTTAAACAGAGATACGACCTTCCCTTGGAGATACGACTTTCCCTTGGAGATACGACCTTCCCTTAAACAGGGATACGACTTTTCCTTGGAGATACGACCTTCCCTTAATCAGAGATACGACCTTCCTTTGGAGATACAACTTTCCCTTGGAGATACAATTTCCCTTTGGAGATACGACCTCCCTTTAATCAGTAGTACGACCTATTCAGAGGAACGACCTGTTAATCAGAGGTTCTGAGCAGGGGTAAGACGTCTCCTGGGTCGTCCGCACACCATTAAGGTAAGTCTAGTTCCTCCATTTCCCGCTTGGACTCCTTATCTCCTTCGTTTATTCGTTATTTACGATTTCAGATATTCGTTTTTTCCCCTTGAGAGGATGAAGGGGCAAGAGAGAGAGAGAGAGAGAGAGAGAGAGAGAGAGAGAGAGAGAGAGAGAGAGAGAGAGAGAGAGAGAGAGAGAGAGAGAGAGAGAGAGAGAAAAAGATAATAGCTCTTCCTAGATGATCCCCTGAAAAATGCCCCCCTCTCTTTCTCTTCTTCCTCCTTCTCCTCTTCCTCCTCCTCCTCTTCCTCCTCCTTCCCGTTACTTTCTCATATTTCCCTTCTTTCTACCTCTACCATTTCGCCAATTCTTTTTCTTAAAACTCTCCTTCTCTGTCTCTTACTCCTTTTTTCTGCTTCCTCTCCCATCATCTCCCTTTCTCTCGTCTTTCTCCTTTCCTCTTCAGCAGTCTTTCTCAAGTGGAAAGAGATACGTCAGCTTCAGGCTATATTGAAGGAAACGTTTCGCCCAGACTTTTTTTAGTCCTTAGAGACCACTTAGAAACTTAGGAGAGTAGTAGTAGCAGTATAGTAGTAGGAGTAGTTGTAGTACTAATAGTAGAAGTAGTGGTAGTGGTATTAGTAGTAATAGTAGTAGTAGTAGTGGTAGTAATAATTGTACTACTAATAATAGTAATAGTAGTTGTGGTAGTAGCAGTAGTTGTAGTAAAAATAAAAGTAGTAGTGGTAGTAGTAGTTGTAGTAATAATAGTAGTAATAGTATTAGTAGTAGTATTAGTAGTAATTGTAATAGTAGTACCAGAATTATAATTGGTAGTAGTACTAGTAGTAGTAGTAGCAGTAATAGTAGCAATAGTAGTAGTAATATTAGTATTACTAGAGTTAGTAATAGTAATAGCAGTAGTAGTAGTAATGTAATATTAGTATTAATTATAGTAGTAGTGTTAATAGTAGAGACATTGATAACACAACTGTGGTGAGAGATTCATAGAGTTTGAGAAGGATCTCCAAGTATAGGCCAGTAGACCTCCTGCAGTGCTCCTCTATACATAGTTCTCAAGTATCACGTAACCACTGTCTTCAAAACAAGCAATATCCTGCTGATCAAGACTCTGGCTACGGTATAACTGCCAGACTTGTGAGGAAATTGTCGCACTGACAGTAATTAGGGCGGCTTCTAGACACGTTCGTCTTTATTAATCATCTTCCCAAATGACAGACCTAACCTGGTTGAACTTTGTAAGTTGTTCAAAATTGTCTCTGTGTTGGGAACTCTTATTTTTTATGGTTGTCGTGGTTGCAGGAGATTTTGTGCTCACAGACAATAATGTCCGGCGATTTAAAGATTTTTATTTTAGGAGGTTCATGATATATGCTTATAGTATAGGATCCTTGACGTAGTGGTTCCTGACAGAAGATCATGGTACAGGATCCTTGACACAGTGGTCCTTGATAGAGGATCACATTACAGGATCCTTGACACAGTGGTCTCTGGTAGAGGATCATGATACAGGATCCTTGACCTAGTGGTCCCTGATAGAGGATCATGATCCAGGATCCTTAGACAGAGTGATCCCTGATAAAGAATCATGATACAGGATCCTTGACCTAGTGGTCCATGATAGAGTATCCTGGTACAGGATCCTTGACATAGTGGTCCTTGATAGAGGATCATGATACAGAATCCTTGACACAGTGGTCCCTGATAGAGGATCATGATACAGGATCCTTGACCTAGTGGTCCATGATAGAGTATCCTGGTACAGGATCCTTGACATAGTGGTCCCTGATAGAGGATCATGATACAGGATCCTTGACACAGTGGTCCCTGATAAAGAATCATTATACAGGATCCTTGACCTAGTGGTCCATGATAGAGTATCCTGGTACAGGATCCTTGACATAGTGGTCCCTGATAGAGGATCATGATACAGGATCCTTGACACAGTGGTCCCTGATAGAGGATCATGATACAGGATCCTTGACCTAGTGGTCCATGATAGAGTATCCTGGTACAGGATCCTTGACACAGTGGTCCATGATAGAGGATCATGATACAGGATCCTTGACACAGTGGTCCCTGATAAAGGATCATGATACAGGATCCTTGACACAGTGGTCCCTGATGAAGGATCATGATACAGGATCCTTGACACAGTGGCCCCTGATAGAGTATCCTGGTACAAGATCCTTGACCTAGTAGTCCCTAAAAAGGATCATGATGCAAGATCCATGACACAGTGATCCCTGACAGAGCATCCTTAAAGGACGGAGGATCGAGCCTGCACTACACCTCCAATAAACCACACTGGTTTGAACCTCACTGGGAAAAAATGAAAACAGAATTCACTGAAAAAAATAAAAACCACTGCCAAAGATAGCACAGTCTTAAACCCCTGACTCACACCTTAAGGAGGAGAGGACCGAAAGACCGGAACTCGGTCTGTCCTTGACCGGGAGACCAAGCAAGTGCTTCCTCCCTTGAATCAAAGACCATTGGGTCAGCCTCTGACCTATTGCCACCAAACTTTTATATTAAATTTAAAAAAAAGTTTGGCCCAGGT
>NC_091355.1:5229543-5242043 GCF_038502225.1 Cherax quadricarinatus
GAGTCACCTGAGTCATGAGTCAAGTGAGTCATGAGTCACCTGAGTCATGAGTCACCTGAGTCATGAGTCCATTGAGTCATGAGTCACCTGAGTCATGAGTCACCCGAGTCATGAGTCACCTGAGTCATAAGTCACCTGAGTCATGAGTCACCTGAGTCATGAGTCACCTGAGTCATGAGTCAATTGAGTCATGAGTCACCTGAGTCATGAGTCACCTGAGTCATGAGTCACCTGAGTCATGAGTCACCTGAGTCATGAGTCACCTGAGTCATGAGTCACCTGAGTCATGAGTCACCTGAGTCATGAGTCAATTGAGTCATGAGTCACCTGAGTCATGAGTCACCTGAGTCATGAGTCACCTGAGTCATGAGTCACCTGAGTCATGAGTCAATTGAGTCATGAGTCACCTGAGTCATGAGTCACCTGAGTCATGAGTCACCTGAGTCATGAGTCACCTGAGTCATGAGTCACCTGAGTCATGAGTCACCTCAGTCATGAGTCACCTGAGTCATGAGTCAATTAAGTCATGAGTCACCTGAATCACGAGTCACGCGACTCAAAAGTCATATGAGTCACAACACAAGCGAGTTATATATAGAATTACCCAAATTTATATGGCAGTGTATATAATACACACCCTCAAAACACTTTCGAAATTCTTACAACACGGTCGAAAAAAAATTTCGAGGGCGTCTAAATCCTCCTTTCATCCTCCATCTTCTAAGTTCCTTTACATATCACAGGTAAAAAAATTTCTTCTTCCATTGTTTTATGGAGCACTTTTCACCCTCCTCCGCCTCCCCCTCTCTTTACTCACCAGTTTTTTCATTTTCTTCTATTTTTGGTATCTTTTTCTTCTGCTTCATCGCTGACATTCTTTTAAACCTTCCACATTAATATACTATTTATTTTTTACTGGTATTAATGTGATATATATATATATATATATATATATATATATATATATATATATATATATATATATATATATATATATATATATATATATATATATATATATATATATATATATATATATATATATATATATCCTTCTCTCTGTTTCTCTCACCCTCAAACATTCCCTTTCTCACTCACTGATTTACTAATGCAAATCATCAATCAAAAGTTGTCATCTTTCTCTCCAGTAATTAGGTTATATAAGATGGGTTTTTTTTATTGATAAAAAATATATACGATTTTTAAATCTGACTTACGTTTTTAGTTTATTGTATTATGTGTGTGTGTTGTTTATCATCAATTTCTTCTTGTTGATATTTGGCAGGGAGGGGGAGGAGGAGGGTGTAGGTGCTGCCATCTAGCGGTGTTTTATTTCATTCTCGGTATTTCATAAATCCGGTTCATGTTTTGGTTGGCAAGTTGACTTCTGCAGCTAAACAGATCCTGTTTATAACCCTGAGTTAAGAACATAATCAATGGTAGCTTCGGTGACGTGTGTGTGTGTGTTGATAACCATTATAACTTAGCGTCACCATAACACGACCATAACTTCAACACCACTATGACTCAGCACTACCATAACTCAACACCACCATAACTCATCACCACCATAACTCAACACCACCATAACTCAATACCACCATAACTCAACACCACCATAACTCAACACTACCATAACTCAACACCACTATAACTCAACACTACCATAACTCAACACTACCATAACTCAACACCACTATAACTCAACACCACCATAACTCAACACTACCATAACTCAACACTACCATAACTCAACACTACCATAACTCAACACCACTATAACTCAACACTACCATAACTCAACACTACCATAACTCAACACCACTATAACTCAACACTACCATAACTCAACACTACCATAACTCAACACTACCATAACTCAACACCACTATAACTCAACACTACCATAACTCAACACTACCATAACTCAATACCACCATAACTCATCACCACCATAACTCAACACCACCATAACTCAATACCACCATAACTCAACACCACCATAACTCAACACTACCATAACTCAACACCACTATAACTCAACACTACCATAACTCAACACTACCATAACTCAACACCACTATAACTCAACACCACCATAACTCAACACTACCATAACTCAACACTACCATAACTCAACACTACCATAACTCAACACCACTATAACTCAACACTACCATAACTCAACACTACCATAACTCAACACCACTATAACTCAACACTACCATAACTCAACACTACCATAACTCAACACTACCATAACTCAACACCACTATAACTCAACACTACCATAACTCAACACTACCATAACTCAACACTACCATAACTCAACACCACTATAACTCAACACTACCATAACTCAACACTACCATAACTCAACACTACCATAACTCAACACCACTATAACTCAACACTACCATAACTCAACACTACCATAACTCAACACCACTATAACTCAACACTACCATAACTCAACACTACCATAACTCAACACTACCATAACTCAACACCACTATAACTCAACACTACCATAACTCAACACTACCATAACTCAACACCACTATAACTCAACACTACCATAACTCAACACTACCATAACTCAACACCACTATAACTCAACACTACCATAACTCAACACTACCATAACTCAACACCACTATAACTCAACACTACCATAACTCAACACTACCATAACTCAACACTACCATAACTCAACACTACCATAACTCAACACCACTATAACTCAACACTACCATAACTCAACACTACCATAACTCAACACCACTATAACTCAACACTACCATAACTCAACACTACCATAACTCAACACTACCATAACTCAACACCACTATAACTCAACACTACCATAACTCAACACTACCATAACTCAACACCACTATAACTCAACACTACCATAACTCAACACTACCATAACTCAACACCACTATAACTCAACACCACCATAACTCAACACTACCATAACTCAACACTACCATAACTCAACACCACTATAACTCAACACCACCATAACTCAAAACCACCATAACTCATCACCACCATAACTCAATACCACCATAACTCAACACCACCATAACTCAATACCACCATAACTCAACACCACCATAACTCAACACCACCATAACTCAACACCACCATAACTCAACACCACCATAACTCAACACCACCATAACTCAACACCACCATAACTCAACACCACCATAACTCAACACTACCATAACTCAACACCACCATAACTCAACACTACCATAACTCAACACTACCATAACTCAACACCACCATAACTCAACACTACCATAACTCAACACCACCATAACTCAACACTACCATAACTCAACACCACCATAACTCAACACTACCATAACTCAACACTACCATAACTCAACACTACCATAACTCAACACCACTATAACTCAACACTACCATAACTCAACACTACCATAACTCAACACCACTATAACTCAACACTACCATAACTCAACACTACCATAACTCAACACTACCATAACTCAACACCACTATAACTCAACACTACCATAACTCAACACTACCATAACTCAACACCACCATAACTCATCACCACCATAACTCAACACCACCATAACTCAATACCACCATAACTCAACACCACCATAACTCAACACTACCATAACTCAACACCACTATAACTCAACACTACCATAACTCAACACTACCATAACTCAACACCACTATAACTCAACACCACCATAACTCAACACTACCATAACTCAACACTACCATAACTCAACACTACCATAACTCAACACCACTATAACTCAACACTACCATAACTCAACACTACCATAACTCAACACCACTATAACTCAACACTACCATAACTCAACACTACCATAACTCAACACTACCATAACTCAACACCACTATAACTCAACACTACCATAACTCAACACTACCATAACTCAACACTACCATAACTCAACACCACTATAACTCAACACTACCATAACTCAACACTACCATAACTCAACACTACCATAACTCAACACCACTATAACTCAACACTACCATAACTCAACACTACCATAACTCAACACCACTATAACTCAACACTACCATAACTCAACACTACCATAACTCAACACTACCATAACTCAACACCACTATAACTCAACACTACCATAACTCAACACTACCATAACTCAACACCACTATAACTCAACACTACCATAACTCAACACTACCATAACTCAACACCACTATAACTCAACACTACCATAACTCAACACTACCATAACTCAACACCACTATAACTCAACACTACCATAACTCAACACTACCATAACTCAACACTACCATAACTCAACACTACCATAACTCAACACCACTATAACTCAACACTACCATAACTCAACACTACCATAACTCAACACCACTATAACTCAACACTACCATAACTCAACACTACCATAACTCAACACTACCATAACTCAACACCACTATAACTCAACACTACCATAACTCAACACTACCATAACTCAACACCACTATAACTCAACACTACCATAACTCAACACTACCATAACTCAACACCACTATAACTCAACACCACCATAACTCAACACTACCATAACTCAACACTACCATAACTCAACACCACTATAACTCAACACCACCATAACTCAAAACCACCATAACTCATCACCACCATAACTCAATACCACCATAACTCAACACCACCATAACTCAATACCACCATAACTCAACACCACCATAACTCAACACCACCATAACTCAACACCACCATAACTCAACACCACCATAACTCAACACCACCATAACTCAACACCACCATAACTCAACACCACCATAACTCAACACTACCATAACTCAACACCACCATAACTCAACACTACCATAACTCAACACTACCATAACTCAACACCACCATAACTCAACACTACCATAACTCAACACCACCATAACTCAACACTACCATAACTCAACACCACCATAACTCAACACTACCATAACTCAACACCACCATAACTCAACACCATTACTCGCCACCACCATAACTCAACACCATTACTCGCCACCACCACCACTACTATCATCCACCACCACCACTATCACCACCACCACTACCACTACTACCATCATCTACCTCCACCAATAACCTTTGAACTTTCAGATCCAAGGACTCAAAATTAAGTCTTGAATGATTTTTTCCAAGAGGTTGGTACTCGAGGTCTGAGAGCAACGCTACTCAAGGCACGAGTCTTAGAAAGTGGATTTTATCTTTATAAATATCGAACTCAAAGATTTTTAGTACCTCACTTTCCATGTACCACAACTGAAACCTTGCTGAATCATATATATATATATATATATATATATATATATACATTATATATATATATATATATATATATATATGCATATATATATACATTATATATATATATATATATATATATATATATATATATATATATAGTAGTAAGTTGGTAGACAGCAACCACCCAGGGAAGTACTACCGTCCTGCCAGATGACTGTGAAACAAAAACCTGTAACTGTTTTGCATGATGGTAGGATTGCTGGTTTCTTTTTCTGTCTCATAAACACGCTAAGATAACAGGGATATCTTGCTACTCCTACTTACACTTTGGTCACACTTCACAGACACGCACATGCATATATATATATACATACATCTAGGTTTTTCTCCTTTTTCTAAATAGCTCTTGTTCTTTTTTATTTCTTCTATTGTCCATGGGGAGGTGGAAAAGAATCTTTCCTCCGTAAGCCATGCGTGTCGTATGAGGCGACTAAAATGCCGGGAGCAATGGGCTAGTAACCCCTTCTCCTGTATACAATTACTAAAAAAGAGAAGAAGAAAAACTTTATAAAACTGGGTTGCTTAAATGTGCGTGGATGTAGTGCGGATGACAAGAAACAGATGATTGCTGATGTTATGAATGAAAAGAAGTTGGATGTCCTGGCCCTAAGCGAAACAAAGCTGAAGGGGGTAGGAGAGTTTCAGTGGGGGGAAATAAATGGGATTAAATCTGGAGTATCTGAGAGAGTTAGAGCAAAGGAAGGGGTAGCAGTAATGTTAAATGATCAGTTATGGAAGGAGAAAAGAGAATATGAATGTGTAAATTCAAGAATTATGTGGATTAAAGTAAAGGTTGGATTCGAGAAGTGGGTCATAATAAGCGTGTATGCACCTGGAGAAGAGAGGAATGCAGAGGAGAGAGAGAGATTTTGGGAGATGTTAAGTGAATGTATAGGAGCCTTTGAACCAAGTGAGAGAGTAATTGTGGTAGGGGACTTGAATGCTAAAGTAGGAGAAACTTTTAGAGAGGGTGTGGTAGGTAAGTTTGGGGTGCCAGGTGTAAATGATAATGGGAGCCCTTTGATTGAACTTTGTATAGAAAGGGGTTTGGTTATAGGTAATACATATTTTAAGAAAAAGAGGATAAATAAGTATACACGATATGATGTAGGGCGAAATGACAGTAGTTTGTTGGATTATGTATTGGTAGATAAAAGACTGTTGAGTAGACTTCAGGATGTACATGTTTATAGAGGGGCCACAGATATATCAGATCACTTTCTAGTTGTAGCTACACTGAGAGTAAAAGGTAGATGGGATACACGGAGAATAGAAGCATCAGGGAAGAGAGAGGTGAAGGTTTATAAACTAAAAGAGGAGGCAGTTAGGGTAAGATATAAACAGCTATTGGAGGATAGATGGGCTAATGAGAGCATAGGCAATGGGGTCGAAGAGGTATGGGGTAGGTTTAAAAATGTAGTGTTAGAGTGTTCAGCAGAAGTTTGTGGTTACAGGAAAGTGGGTGCAGGAGGGAAGAGGAGCGATTGGTGGAATGATGATGTAAAGAGAGTAGTAAGGGAGAAAAAGTTAGCATATGAGAAGTTTTTACAAAGTAGAAGTGATGCAAGGAGGGAAGAGTATATGGAGAAAAAGAGAGAAGTTAAGAGAGTGGTGAAGCAATGTAAAAAGAGAGCAAATGAGAGAGTGGGTGAGATGTTATCAACAAATTTTGTTGAAAATAAGAAAAAGTTTTGGAGTGAGATTAACAAGTTAAGAAAGCCTAGAGAACAAATGGATTTGTCAGTTAAAAATAGGAGAGGAGAGTTATTAAATGGAGAGTTAGAGGTATTGGGAAGATGGAGGGAATATTTTGAGGAATTGTTAAATGTTGATGAAGATAGGGAAGCTGTGATTTCGTGTATAGGGCAAGGAGGAATAACATCTTGTAGGAGTGAGGAAGAGCCAGTTGTGAGTGTGGGGGAAGTTCGTGAGGCAGTAGGTAAAATGAAAGGGGGTAAGGCAGCTGGGATTGATGGGATAAAGATAGAAATGTTAAAAGCAGGTGGGGATATAGTTTTGGAGTGGTTGGTGCAATTATTTAATAAATGTATGGAAGAGGGTAAGGTACCTAGGGATTGGCAGAGAGCATGCATAGTTCCTTTGTATAAAGGCAAAGGGGATAAAAGAGAGTGCAAAAATTATAGGGGGATAAGTCTGTTGAGTGTACCTGGTAAAGTGTATGGTAGAGTTATAATTGAAAGAATTAAGAGTAAGACGGAGAATAGGATAGTAGATGAACAAGGAGGCTTTAGGAAAGGTAGGGGGTGTGTGGACCAGGTGTTTACAGTGAAACATATAAGTGAACAGTATTTAGATAAGGCTAAAGAGGTCTTTGTGGCATTTATGGATTTGGAAAAGGCGTATGACAGGGTGGATAGGGGGGCAATGTGGCAGATGTTGCAAGTGTATGGTGTAGGAGGTAGGTTACTGAAAGCAGTGAAGAGTTTTTACGAGGATAGTGAGGCTCAAGTTAGAGTATGTAGGAAAGAGGGAATTTTTTTCCCAGTAAAAGTAGGCCTTAGACAAGGATGTGTGATGTCACCGTGGTTGTTTAATATATTTATAGATGGGGTTGTAAGAGAAGTAAATGCGAGGGTCTTGGCAAGAGGCGTGGAGTTAAAAGATAAAGAATCACACACAAAGTGGGAGTTGTCACAGCTGCTCTTCGCTGATGACACTGTGCTCTTGGGAGATTCTGAAGAGAAGTTGCAGAGATTGGTGGATGAATTTGGTAGGGTGTGCAAAAGAAGAAAATTAAAGGTGAATACAGGAAAGAGTAAGGTTATGAGGATAACAAAAAGATTAGGTGATGAAAGATTGAATATCAGATTGGAGGGAGAGAGTATGGAGGAGGTGAACGTATTCAGATATTTGGGAGTGGACGTGTCAGCGGATGGGTCTATGAAAGATGAGGTGAATCATAGAATTGATGAGGGAAAAAGAGTGAGTGGTGCACTTAGGAGTCTGTGGAGACAAAGAACTTTGTCCTTGGAGGCAAAGAGGGGAATGTATGAGAGTATAGTTTTACCAACGCTCTTATATGGGTGTGAAGCGTGGGTGATGAATGTTGCAGCGAGGAGAAGGCTGGAGGCAGTGGAGATGTCATGTCTGAGGGCAATGTGTGGTGTGAATATAATGCAGAGAATTCGTAGTTTGGAAGTTAGGAGGAGGTGCGGGATTACCAAAACTGTTGTCCAGAGGGCTGAGGAAGGGTTGTTGAGGTGGTTCGGACATGTAGAGAGAATGGAGCGAAACAGAATGACTTCAAGAGTGTATCAGTCTGTAGTGGAAGGAAGGCGGGGTAGGGGTCGGCCTAGGAAGGGTTGGAGGGAGGGGGTAAAGGAGGTTTTGTGTGCGAGGGGCTTGGACTTCCAGCAGGCATGCATGAGCGTGTTTGATAGGAGTGAATGGAGACAAATGGTTTTTAATACTTGACGTGCTGTTGGAGTGTGAGCAAAGTAACATTTATGAAGGGATTCAGGGAAACCGGCAGGCCGGACTTGAGTCCTGGAGATGGGAAGTACAGTGCCTGCACTCTGAAGGAGGGGTGTTAATGTTGCAGTTTAAAAACTGTAGTGTAAAGCACCCTTCTGGCAAGACAGTGATGGAGTGAATGATGGTGAAAGTTTTTCTTTTTCGGGCCACCCTGCCTTGGTGGGAATCGGCCAGTGTGATAATAATATATATATATATATATATATATATATATATATATATATATATATATATATATATATATATATATATATATATATATATATATATATATATATATATATATATATATATATATATATATATATGGTGAGCGAGAATCACATGACGCTTTAACCCACAGGACCACCAAATCCTACAAGAATGGCGCAGCCACCAGAGCTAGCTGTTTTATCGCCATCCGAGGACATACGGTGGCGTGGGAGCTTCTAAGCTAATTTCATTCTCCTTGTTTGGTGCACTAGAATCACAAGCAGCATTTATATGACAATAGCTTGGCTGAAACAGGGGAGTAGTCTCTTGACATCTAGACGATGTTTCGTCTCTTCCTGAACCATTATCACATCATATCGGTGTATATACACAAAATGGTGCATATCTCTCAGAGTATATACCCTGAGAGTTTGCTTTAAACCCAGTTTCTAGAGATTAAAGCATCCTCGACGGGTGGTTGACCAGATGGCATATAGACTTAAATTGCCCAGTCAACCAACCAATCACTTCTCCAAACCAAGACTTAAAATGAATTGATAAATCCCACACTTTGAGCCTTGAGAAAGTTCGGTTGCCTCTTGTGCATCTTCAGAGCAAGCAATCCAGTTTGACTAACGCGTAGAATGCGCATCGACCCGTCGTTCCAGCGCAACTGTCGACTAACAAGGTGAGAAATACCTGACATGCAAACGGCTGGAGTCGACTCCTAACTACATCACTATTGATGAGGTTTGTTTACACCCGGGACGATATGTTTATCTCTCGTTAGGTCGTGTTTGTCGTGTTTCTTGCAGCACACCTCGACGACCTCGCCTTCCCTCGTGGTTTTAATATCATGATGGTCGTGTTTTAGCAAGAATAGGTAAAGGGAGAGAGACCGAAAACGGAAAACACAAAAAAATGAATGACGAGAGAAAGAGAGAGAGAGAGAGAGAGAGAGAGAGAGAACAAACCAGCAGGATCTCTGAATTGGTGAACACTCTCACACGTCATCCACTTAGCTACTCCTATCCCAGCACAGCAGGTGGTATTGTGCCTTATACAAGACCACAGACCTACATCCCTTCAGCTGCCTCAGTACCCTACCTCTCTCAAGGGCAGGCACCTTACATGCCCTACACACCCACCACCTCAAGCTGACCACATCATGAGGAGCCAGTCTATCAGCATCCTGTCGGCCAACATTAGAGGTTTCATTACCAATGTTGGAGAGCTCACACATAGTTCTGTGAACACTCGACGTCCCGACATGATAGCTGTTGTTGAAACATTTTTGGATGACAGGACTCCAGAAAATTTTGCAAGAATTGCTGGCTACACCTCATGGATGAGAAGAGACAGGCAAGGGCAAGGAGGAGGTGTTGCTGTGTGATTCTCTGAAAGTGTTCATGCCCAGCACATTGATGTTGCCACCCCTACACATCTTGAAATGATGTTCTTCAAGCTCTGCATAAACACTAGTACCTCTGTACTAGCATGTGCAATGTACAGACCTCAGTGGCAACATGCAGACCCCATCAACTTCCTAATGGAAAATATTGACTCCCTTCTGCTACAACACAACTGTCAACATATCATAATTGTTGGTGACCTCAACCAACACCTTATACAGAGGGACTTTGATGACCTTCTTGCAGTATTTGACATGAGAAACTTTGTTGATTTCCCTACTCACATCTCTGGCTCCTCACTTGACCCAGTAGTGAGTGATCTGGCAGGAGGCATAGTCACTTGTCAACCCCTCGGCTACATTGGGTCGTCTGACCACAAGGCTGTTTTTACGACACTTAAGATCCCAACAGAACGAGGTGAGGAGTCCACACGCACAACCTGGCTATGGGAAAGAGGTAATTGGCCAGCCCTTTGCTATGAGCTTGCCACCACCGATTGGAATGTTCTTCGCCAAGGGGATGTTGATAACCAAGTGAAAGCCTTCACTGGACACATCCTTAATCTACAACAAGAAGACATTCCTCACCGGCAATATGTGACAAAGCCTACAGATCAGCCTTGGTTTGGCTTTCGTTGTAGAGAGGCTACTACTGCTAAGTACAAAGCATGGCGAAGGTATAAGAGACATCCTACCACCTATAACAGGAACTTGCAAAGGCAAGCCTGTAGGCATATGGGTGACGTTCAAAAGTGGGTCATTGCTAAATGGGAGGTGGACACTAAAAGAAAGCTAGCATCAGGTAGGGTAGGCTCTAAAACCTGGTGGTCCCTGGTCAAAGACAGACAAGGTTATCTGCCTGATGAACTCATTCCACCTCTAAATCGACAGGATGGGACCACCTCTACTAGTAGTCAAGAGAAGGCGGACCTCTTTGCTGAACACTTTGCTACCAAAATGCAAGTTCCTGATCCAGAAAGGGACCCTCTTTGGCTAGCTGCAAGAACTGTGTCAAAACTGTCAGTAGTGACAATAAGGCAGGAGGAGGTGCATTTCCTTCTTAAATCGCTTGACCAAGAAAAGGCTGTGGGCCCAGACAAGTTGAGCCCAAGATTGCTGAGAAGATGTGCAGACCAGCTAGCAGCACCTCTGACTCGCATCTTTCAGCACTGCCTAGTACAGTGTAAATGGCCCTTTCTATGGAAAGAGGCAAATGTAGTCTCTGTTCACAAAAAGAAAAGCAGAGCAGAAATCAGCAACTACAGACCAGTGTCACTCCTGTCAATCACTGGTAAGATCCTTGAGACAATAATCTCAAGACAAATGACAGAGTTTTTGATTACCACTCACTACTTTATGATCGTCAATATGGCTTCAGGAAAGGTTACTCTGCTGCTGATCTGTTGTTAAACCTCTCCACTAAGTGGCACCAGTCACTGGATGAATCCAAAGTCAGCTGTGTGGTAGCACTGGACATTGCTGGCGCTTTCGACCGGGTGTGGCACCAGGGCCTCTTAGCAAAACTTCAAGCACTGGGAATTGCAGGCTCTACGTTGTCTCCTCAGTGATTACCTTCATGGTAGATCTCTAAGTGTAGTTCTCAATGGAACGGAATCAGCAATACATCCTATTGGGGCAAGTGTTCCACAAGGAAGCGTACTGGGACCATTGTTATGGAATGTCTACTTCAACGACCTTCTTCATCTCATCCCAGAATCACATGCATATGCAGACGACTGTACACTGACATTCACTTATCCAAGAGAAGAAATGCCAACTGCTCTAAGCTACATCAATCACCAGCTGAGAGCTATATCAGCTTGGGGAAATAGATGGCAAGTAACATTTGCACCTGAGAAAACGCAAATGATGATCGTCTCTAGGCACCATGATGGTAATGCTGGTGCAGTAGTAAGGATGAATGGGAGGGTGTTGGCACCTGGAGAAGAAGTTGATATCCTTGGGGTGAAATTTGACTCCAAACTAACTATGAAGAACCATGTT